>NC_041402.2:190811489-191038989 GCF_900747795.2 Erpetoichthys calabaricus | reverse complement strand
GTGCCTCATGAAAGTTTCAAACACTTGTTTTCATTCTAAGTAAAGAGATAAGAACAATAAGAAAGACACGGATTAAAACCGGACTTTAATTGCCTTCAGGCGTGAACAGATCACTGTTCCAAAAGTGCCTTACGTGAGTAATGGGCAAGGACTTACATCTTTTTCTTTGACGACACAATGCACTGTACACGTGAGTTACGCTACGGCTTAGCGTGTCATTTAAAATGTGCTACACGCTCACATGGAAAAAACAAAAAAAAGAGCAGATCATGCAAATAAAAAAGAAAGGCTCCTTACATCATTTGAGGCAAATGCAAACTTCTCCGAAATCATAAAAGGCACGCCATCCATCGCTAAAAGACAAGGGAGAGAAAAAGAAAATCCATCTGCATCAAAGTTGTCATTTTTTTTTTTAACCACAAATGCAGTTTTGTAATAAATAACAATAAATACCTAGATGAATGTTCAAGAGACACTGGAAAAATAGGAAAATTAATAATCACAGATACTCTATATAGACACAAGATCCTAGGGGAAGACGCGTGCCACATAACTTTTGGAGAAAAAAAATGGCTCGCTCTTGTGGTGATAAATAGAGCAGCAGTGAAGAGCTTTAGCACATTTGTGAGAGAGGAGCCCTCGACATGCACACACCAGGGCTCCTCCAGCGCTTAGGATGGCAGCAACTGGTGGAAAAGGTGCCAGGCAACGACCAACATAATTAGAATAATTCTTTGCATTTATATAGTCGGTTTACTCACCAGTCAAAGCGCAAAACGTAAATCCAGACAAGCAGAGGAGATGGTTTAGAACTGGGGTCTCCAAGTCCAGTCCTGCAGGACCCACCGTGGCTGCAGGTTTTCATTCTAACCCTTTAATGAGTGCCCTGTTTGTGCTGCTGATTGACTTCTTGTGAATTCAGTTTAATTAACTTGTCTGTTTTAAAATTTCTTCATCATTCCTCTGATTTGCTTCATTTCTTTCCTTAAATGAAACCCAAACAGAACTGAAATGTGAAGCGAGGGCGCCAGCAGAAGACCAGCTAAGTCAGGGCCTCAAACTCCAACCAGCTGCTCAATGAGGTGCCGATTCTTGTTGTTCTTTAATTCCGTGGCTCATTAGCAGACATTTCCAAAACTGCTGATTTTCTCTTTTCTGTTAAAATGTTTTGTGGAGCCGAGCAGATCGACATTCCTGAGACCTTCATCTTTCTTTATTTTCAGATATTGTGTGATGGACATCAGTAGTTTTGGCTCATTTTGTATCTCATGATTGTCTGGCTGCTAATTAAGGTAAAAAGAAACAATGACGGGGTCTGAGTCTTCAAGAGCAAATCAAATAAAATGAATTCAAAAGAATTTAATGAGCTGCAAAAACACGTCACTCATTAAGAAAAGGGTTTGAATGAAAACCTGCAGCCACTGGGGGCCCTCCAGGACCGGAGTTGGCGACCCCTGATTTAGAAAGTGAGACGAACTCTCAACTCGTGCCTAATCAGTTGTAAAAAGTGACATTAATACAAAATGAACTGTCACAATGTTTAAATGCGCATATAAGAAAGTGGTTTTACAATAATGTTACTTGTAGAAAGAAGAAAAAGCAAAACAGTGTGTCGATCCTGTGCCAGACAGCATCTATGCCACCCTTCAAAAAGAAGAAGATGAAGACCACCTTATGGATCCTCATGCTTTACATTCAGAGGCGCTGACAGAATCTCTTTTGACCCCCAAAGTCAAATTCCTTCTGTTGGTGGGTGAAAAAAGGCAATCCGTTTGATTTAGTGCTAAGACATTGGGGTGATTAGGTCTTGGCGTAATTAACCCTGCGTCTTTAATGCATCTTTAAAAACAAAACTTTATTTCACACACTGTATCTGAGTTTCTAAAGTAGTTTAAAATAGTTCAAATGCCTGCAGTGGGTTGGCACCCTGCCCAGGATTGTTTCCTGCCTTGTGCCCTGTGTTGGCTGGGATTGGCTCCAGCAGACCCCCGTGACCCTGTGTTCGGATTCAGCAGGTTGGACAATGGATGGATGGATAGTTCAAATGCAGCTACCGGAAAGGACATAGTCTGACCCTCTGTACAAAAATACTCTACAGTCCAAGAGGCCTCAAGAAATTCTAATTCATAAGAGATGCAAAAAGGGGAACTTCTAGTGTGTGGTGTTCCACTTGAGGCTTAAGTACCCAGGGTTACATTTCTTAAGGCCTTCATGTTATCTCATTCACTGCACACATAGTACGTCCATAATGGTCAGGACACTCCGTGCCTTTAATGACTAACAGTTCGTGTTTCTTTCAAGCCTTCTAATTTAAATCTAAGGGCTACTCTACTGTCCCACAAAACTCACCTTGAGAACACTCCATTACCTTTAACTTACATGGGGTGGAACTATCAATGGTAAAGCTACATTATATTCAATTTCAAAGTAAGCAAAAAACTGAGGTAAATTTACCATTAACATTAACTTACCGTATATACTTGAATATAAGCCGAGTTTTTCAGCACCCAAATTGTGCTGAAAAACGTGACCCTCGGCTTATATTCGACTCAGGTCCTGCTGCCCCCGCCAACCCGCACGTGTTTAGTCTCTCCCTGTGCAGCGAGCGAGCGAGAGACACACACGCACGAGAGAGAGAAAGAGACACACACACACACACGCATGCACGCACAAGAGAGAGAGAGAGACACACGCGTGCGCGAGAGAAACAGAAACAGACACACACACACACGAGAGAAAGAGAGACACACGCACGCACAAGAGAGAGACATGTGCACGGGAGAGAGAGAGACAGACACACACACACACACACGAGAGAGAAAGAGAAACACACACACGCACGCACAAGAGAGTGAGAGAGACAGAGAGACACACGCGCACGCACGTACGTACATACATGTGTGCATGCACGAGAGAGAGCGATGGACAGAGATACCATATTGTTTTTGCTGACCCTCTTCTCCACTTACAGGGCTAGTTTACTGTTTTTCTTTGAAATAAATACTCAAAAACATTTAACCTACCGATGCCTCAATTAATGTACGGTAATTTTATTGGTATTTATTTTGATTATTGAAACTTACCAGTAGCTGCTGCGTTTCCCACCCTAGGCTTATACTCGAGTCAATAAGTTTTTCCAGTTTTTGTAGGTAAAATTAGGTACCTCGCCTTATATTCGGGTCGGCTTATACTCGAGTATATACGGTAAACGTTTGGGCTCATGTGCACCATTCCAGGGAGCTTCACAAATAAAGAGAAATGACAGACTAAAATAATTCAAATGCAGCTACTGGAAAGGCACTGCAGCTGTAGTACGACGCGACGTACAGAAATCTCCACAGTCCAAGTGTCTGTGAAAGTCAAAGCAAGTCGTTCACACAAAATAAGGAAAAAGGGAGAACTTGTGGTCTGTGGTATTCCACTTGAGCCTTACGTGTCTGGGGTTACATTTCAAGGCGACTCCGACTCCTTTATCACAAACTGCCTGAAGAAGGGGGGGGTCTGAGTTGCCTTGAAAGCTTGCATATTGTAATCTGTTCAGTTAGCCAATTCAAGGAGTCACTTTGCTTGACTTCTCGTTGAATCCATAATGGCTAACACGGTACAACGCCCTACCACTAGGTCATATTTCTTAAGGTTTTTATGTTTACTCACCACAAATACGTACATAATGGTCAGAATACTTGATGCCCTTAACGCCAGTCTGACTAACAGTTCATGTTAGGCATCTCCTGAACGTTAATCTAATGGCTATTCTATTGCCACTCAAAGATAACATTAAGAACATTCCATTACCATTAACCAATATGGGGTGGAACTGATCTATGGTAAAGCTCCATTATATATTCAAGTTCAAACTAAGGTAAAACTAAGGTGAATTTACCATTCACATTAACTTGAAGGATTCCAGGGCACGTTACGAATAGTCAGCTACTTCTTGCGCTGTTTCTACAGCCAGCACCACTGATCTAAAGTGCTTTTATAATGGAACTTAACTTTTTTTCTTTTAAAGGTGGCAAAATGACTTCAAACAAGTCTGCGTTTAAATGACACCGTACCCCAGTATTATTATTAGCGTTCTCAAGTACCCACTGGCAGCTCCCCTTTAAGTCTATGATAACGTCTGTAAGTATTTATTAGAGTCTCGAATCAAGCAGGACATCAGGTAGCAGTCGATCAGTCATCTAACCACAGCACTGGGTCACTGACTGCATGTAAGCTTTGAAGAAACAATGGCGGCTGAGATACCAGACCATGAATGTACTGTATATCTTCACATGTGCACACCCTCTTCTACACATTCAGTCGAGGCCAATGTTGTGTCACCACTAAAACAAAGAGGTTTGGACTATGGAAGAAGCCAAAGAAGAACATGTAGAATTATCACAGAACACACCTTGAGAGGAACTCACCAGTCGGTCTTCCTATATAAGGCACCCAAATGTCCCGCTCCCTCACTGGGTCCATACATGGGCTGATTCATGGCGCATTTTGTATAAAGGACAGCACAACGGTGAGGTACTTTGTGTCACCGCTACAAATCTGTGCACAGTTTCTGGCTGAGTCACTCTGTGCTTCAGGTGTACGTGTTCTCCTCATGTCTCATTTCTTTCCATACCCTACAGACTTGTCGTTTAGGTCAAATGGCAGCTCTTAGTCTCCAAGTTGGTCAAATACAACCAACCTACAGCTAAGTAACCTGCTTTGCTCCTCACAGTCCTATAATGGAAAACGTGCATTCAGAAAATGACCGATGTGTGTAAGTTTACAGCAAACTTTTATTTAGAGATCTTGGAAATCCAACCTTCAATGTCTCTGACTATTCTGCTTGCCTGTAAACAAACTAAACCAGCCCAATATCCAAGATTCTCCAACGTCTGGCATCGTGTTTCTCTTTCAGCTCACTTTCTCCTCCTTCCTCTCATGTGCTGACACTTGTACTGTTATGGGAATTGCTTTCAGACTAAAGTGTGGCCTCAGTGTAAGTTTATCTTAACGGACTTCTCTTACTGGGCTGTCTCCTTTTTCTCTTTCTTCAAGGTTCTCGGCTTGTGTTGTCCTCTGGGCAAAAGTTGGCATGTCTGTCATTATTTACAGTCAAGTCACTCTTTGATCTGTCTAGCAAAGTGAAAGGTGGCATTGAACAGAGCATCAAATAATTACATAAAGGTACATGAAGTGCACACACATATACATTTTATATATATATAAACATACAATGCCTGAACTTGGATTATTTTGCCAAGTGTTCCCCTATAAATGAGGCACAGCCAGGCTCTTTATAGGATAAAACAAAAGAAAAATATTCACTCGATGTTCTTTTGCCTGAAAATGAACCACTCTTGCCATCTCATTGAGAGGAAAGCACTGAAGATGTGCCAAGAGCTCAGTAGTATAATTAGCATTCTCCCAAACAAACGAGCTTCAACAGAGCTGTAATTAAGCAGGCCTGTAATTAAGTATATGCCCTTTATCATAATGATCATGGTTAAAAATGGTGTGACGTGTGGAACTGGGTTATTAATGCTGTAACCTTACGCTGAAGGGAGCCTACATACAAATCAGAGCATCAAGAATGTCAGGTTTAACCACTTGCCTTTGTTTATAAAAAATACAGAAAAATAAATTACTGAATCTTGATCAGAAAACAAAAAGCTCATTCATCTCCTCTGCGTTGTAACTAACCCAAAGGCTTCAGGCACAATAAGAATCTCAACTGTTAGGCAGTTTGTGGACTAAAGAGGAGAAGCTGAAGTGGCTGATATGCACCTGATCTGAACGGAGATAGATAGATAGATAGATAGATAGATAGATAGATAGATAGATAGATAGATAGATAGATAGATAGATAGATAGATAGATAGATAGATAGATAGATAGATAGATAGATATGAAAGGCACTATATGATAGATAGATAGATAGATAGATAGATAGATAGATAGATAGATAGATAGATAGATAGATAGATATGAAAGGCACTATATGATAGATAGATAAGACAGACAGATAGACAGATAGAGTGAAAGGCACTATATGATTGATAGATAGATAGATAGATAGATAGATAGATAGATAGATATGAAAGGCACTATATTATAGACAGACAGACAGACAGATGAAGATGCTGACTTTTACCAGTTTCCATGATATCCTTATAAGCTGTACATTGTGAGTGAATGCCACACACACTTTAATATGTCAGCTCTCAGTAAGAGTAGCGTATGCTTTTCTTTTTAAAGCAATGATATGGAGAATGAATTGTTAGACACATAACTGAGTTATCAATGAAAATTTTTTAAGCTCAAGTCTAAAGGCCATTAAAGAATGCAGTGAAAAGAAAATGCGCATTACGAAATGCAAGACAGGAGAATCTTATGTTAAATCAATGGTGGATATAAAGCCTTTTAAAACAATTAAACAAATTAATCTTGAAATGACATAAAACCAACTGATTTTATATATATATATATACAGTGGTGTGAAAAACTATTTGCCCCCTTCCTGATTTCTTATTCTTTTGCATGTTTGTCACACAAAATGTTTCTGATCATCAAACACATTTAACCATTAGTCAAATATAACACAAGTAAACACAAAATGCAGTTTGTAAATGGTGGTTTTTATTATTTAGGGAGAAAAAAAAAATCCAAACCTACATGGCCCTGTGTGAAAAAGTAATTGCCCCCTGAACCTAATAACTGGTTGGGCCACCCTTAGCAGCAATAACTGCAATCAAGCGTTTGCGATAACTTGCAATGAGTCTTTTACAGCGCTCTGGAGGAATTTTGGCCCACTCATCTTTGCAAAATTGTTGTAATTCAGCTTTATTTGAGGGTTTTCTAGCATGAACCGCCTTTTTAAGGTCATGCCATAGCATCTCAATTGGATTCAGGTCAGGACTTTGACTAGGCCACTCCAAAGTCTTCATTTTGTTTTTCTTCAGCCATTCAGAGGTGGATTTGCTGGTGTGTTTTGGGTCATTGTCCTGTTGCAGCACCCAAGATCGCTTCAGCTTGAGTTGACGAACAGATGGCCAGACATTCTCCTTCAGGATTTTTTGGTAGACAGTAGAATTCATGGTTCCATCTATCACAGCAAGCCTTCCAGGTCCTGAAGCAGCAAAACAACCCCAGACGATCACACTACCACCACCATATTTTACTGTTGGTATGATGTTCTTTTTCTGAAATGCTGTGTTCCTTTTACGCCAGATGTAACGGGACATTTGCCTTCCAAAAAGTTCAACTTTTGACTCATCAGTCCACAAGGTATTTTCCCAAAAGTCTTGGCAATCATTGAGATGTTTCTTAGCAAAATTGAGACGAGCCCTAATGTTCTGTTTGCTTAACAGTGGTTTGCGTCTTGGAAATCTGCCATGCAGGCCGTTTTTGCCCAGTCTCTTTCTTATGGTGGAGTCGTGAACACTGACCTTAATTGAGGTAAGTGAGGCCTGCAGTTCTTCAGACGTTGTCCTGTGGTCTTTTGTGACCTCTCGGATGAGTCGTCTCTGCGCTCTTGGGGTAATTTTGGTCGGCCGGCCACTCCTGGGAAGGTTCACCACTGTTCCATGTTTTTGCCATTTGTGGATAATGGCTCTCACTGTGGTTCGCTGGAGTCCCAAAGCTTTAGAAATGGCTTTATAATCTTTACCAGACTGATAGATCTCAATTACTTCTGTTCTCATTTGTTCCTGAATTTCTTTGGATCTTGGCATGATGTCTAGCTTTTGAGGTGCTTTTGGTCTACTTCTCTGTGTCAGGCAGCTCCTATTTAAGTGATTTCTTGATTGAAACAGGTGTGGCAGTAATCAGGCCTGGGGGTGGCTACGGAAATTGAACTCAGGTGTGATACACCACAGTTAGGTTATTTTTTAACGAGGGGGCAATTACTTTTTCACACAGGGCCATGTAGGTTTGGATTTTTTTTCTCCCTAAATAATAAACACCATCATTTAAAAACTGCATTTTGTGTTTACTTGTGTTATATTTGACTAATGGTTAAATGTGTTTGATGATCAGAAACATTTTGTGTGACAAACATGCAAAAGAATAAGAAATCAGGAAGGGGGCAAATAGTTTTTCACACCACTGTATATATATATATATATATTATATATATATATATATATATATATATAAAGTAACATTAGACAATCCGTTTTCTCATTTGGTGATCATGTTGTCATGTGTACAGAGTTCACTGCTTTAACGTGTTTTTCTCCAAATCTGTCAAGTTCATGTTAAAGATCAATAAGCACACAGAGGTCTGGTTCTGTTCATCCAGCCGCTCGCCACATACACTATGAACTCCTACAGAAGTATTCACAGAGTGTATAAAGGGCTGGTACTGTTGGCCTGTACAGACAGATCAGAAAACAATAATACAGGTGATGGGAAAAAAACACTAAAACTGAATGGCACAGCTGGAAGAAATGGGATGGAGAGGCATACGGCACTGGCACAATACGATTGGGTAACTCAGTCCATGAAGTGGGATTCATGTCTATAAGAAAGAGGTTACGACTGGCCAGTCTGCAGTCACTCTTTCACGTTTACTTTGGCAATGTAGAAAAGCACTGAAGAACAGAAAGACTTCATATCACAGGATGTTCGAGGTTATGATGACTTGATAACAGACCTTGTGTCAAGCATGCAGATTAGAGGGTCGCCTTTGGGGCTCATCAGAGGTAAGCACTGCCACTCCAGGACACGAGGGGGCGCTGTTACTGATGGTATTGTCACTTTTCCCACACATAGCTCAGATAAACTGACTCCACCCCTTCCGTTCCCGCGACTATAAAGCTAAGATACCCCCAGAAGCAGTTGCCCTCCGGATGACGCTGTGACCACCCTACAGAGCTTTGCCTTGCTGTATGCCAATCAGGTGATGACGACTTGTTTGGTTTTTTGTTTTATTTCTTTATTTTGGTGGACTGTTTAGTTATTAAAGGATAACTTTGGTATTTTTGAAGCCAAGGTTATTTCTTCTATAACATGCTACATGTGCATTTGCTATGCGAAATGGTGTTCTAAAGTTAATCACTTTCTATAAATTTAAACCAATATCTTGCCCACACCGATACTAAAATTGGCCCTAATGTGTGATCACCTTGCGATGGACTGGTGGCCTGTCCAGGGTTTGTTCCTACGTTGCGCCCTTTGCTGGCTGGGATAGGCTCGCACACCCTCGTAATCCTGTTCAGAACAACACGCCAGTCAGAAGAGAAATGTTGCCCACACTGGTGCTTTACATGCCAGTGAATGGGGGCATGGAGGAAAACCTTAAAAACGTACTAAATACGTCCAGTTTTCAAGCCAAGGCAGCTGTCGAGAATTGATCCACGTCTTGCGATTGCACACACACATTATAAAACAGTTTACACATAATTTTTTTTATCAAAACAAAAAAAGACGACTAGCAGCGCGACAGCCCATCACTTAGTCTCATCACTGCACGACAAAACCTTTCACGTCCTCGGGGGTGTGGTTTCCTCCCAACCAATCAAATCACAAGTCAACTTTGGTTGGTTTTACTTTAATTTACTTCCAGATTTACACACGAACTAATAGAACACGCATCCTTAGCACAAGGAAATACGCCATCTAATGTTTATCTGCAGATCCCTTTTGTTGTCACAAATATGAGCTGGAAACATGAAAAGCAGAGAATTGATGTGCGCCTTCCATGAGTGGACTTTCAAGACGAGCACTAAAGACAAAGAACTGATCGACAGACGGAGGGCAGCCCACCATCCCAGCTCAATTTCAGATACTTTCCTTCAACAAGCAACTCTGCTTACCATGGGACTGGTGAGCAGAACAATTCCAACTATTGTTAATTGCTCATTATCACTGTACGTTAGACAAGCTCCCTGAAACGCTGTTTGCAAATCATTACAATAAGGCCACATGTAACTGCACTGGAAATGAGAAAGCTGATCAGCAAATTTCTAATTAGCAGATACTGGTGTGAACGATAAAATAATTAACAGTTGTCACTCACCGCGGTGTCTCGTCATCAAAGAAGATAAAGTTTGATCTGCCAAGTTCTTTACACTTAGGAGCAGACACAGCAGTTAACAGAATAAGATATGAGAACCCATCACAGGAGCTGCGGACTGACCTGTGAGGATTCTGTAGAAGCCAAACTGACGGGTCTCCCCCCACACCCCCCTTTTGTTTTAACACGTCTCCCCAAGAAAAATGAATGATCTAATGGATGCTTGTGATACTTGTCCTTTATTTTGACTGTCTGCCTTACCCTCCTGATGGATTCTGCCCTTGTGAAATATGCTTTATATTCTGTATTGCAATCTGCTGTTGACGTTGCACTTGAACTGCTATTTCGTTATTTACTGTGAAAAGTTGTGATGTCAAATGTTATAGAAAATAAAACTTGACTGGCTGATGCAAACTAAATAGGATGTATACAGTAAATATGCTGTGGTGGGTTGGCACCCTGCCCGGGATTGGTTCCTGCCTTGTGCCCTGTGTTGGCTCCAGCAGACCCCCGTGACCCTGTGTTCGAATTCAGCGGGTTGGAAAATGGATGGATGGACAGTAAATATGAGGCCAAATCAGTGGCCAGTTATCTGACTGAAGATCACTCACCAAGTCGCACACTCAGGACGGGCACATGCAGGTCTTCACCTTGGCGGAGCGGTGGCTCCTCAGAGGTCAGGGATCTGCATTTGCAATCGGAAGGTTGCCGGTTCGAATTCCGTAAATGCCAATAGGGACTCTGCTCTGTTGGGCCCTTAACCTGCAATTGCTTAGCACTTTGAGTAGTGAGAAAAGCGCTGTATAAATGCAAAGAATTATTATTATTATTTGTCCTCCCTAAGTCTGATTTAAGGTTTTGCTTTTCCTGCTCCTTCTCATCGCAGTTTAATGTCAGGGGAAGAAAAAAACTCTTTGTATTTAGAGGAGTTCGGAGGGAGCGAACAACAGGACGTTTATCTTTAATTCATAAAGCGAGCGTCTCAAGATGCCAAGCTGTGTAAATGGGCTCCGTATAAACAAACAGCTTATATGCACCCCTAATACAAAAAAATAACCTTCATAAAATAACAAAAAGTAAAACTTCTACTTTCATTAATGAAAAATTTTGGTTTTACATCTTGCTGATTTTTAAAGCATTAAAAATAAAACTGACCTGAAGGGGCCCTGAATTTCTGGTTAGTTACCGATGTAACAGTACAATACAATACAATACAATTTATTTATGCATAGCCGAAAATCACACAATAGGCTTTAGCAGACCCTGTCTTTGGACAGCCCCCCAGCCTTGACTCATTAAGATGACAAGAAAAGACCCTTGTAAGGGGAAAAAAAATAATTGGAAGAAACCTTGGGAATAGCAGTTCAGAGAGAGACCCTCTCCAGGTACAGTTAGGTCCATAAATATTCGGACAGAGACAACTTTTTTCTCATTTTAGTTCTGTACATCACCACAATGAATTTTAAATGAAACAACTCCGATGCAGTTGAAGTGCAGACTTTCAGCTTTAATTCAGTGGGGTGAACAAAAGGATTGCATAAAAATGTGAGGCCACTAAAGCATTTTTTGAACACAATCCCTTCATTTCAGGGGCTCAAAAGTAATTGGACAATTGACTCAAAGGCTATTTCATGGGCAGGTGTGGTCAAGTCCGTCGTTATGTCCTTATCAGTTAAGCAGATAAAAGGCCTGGAGTTGATTTGAGGTGTGGTGCTTGCATGTGGAAGATTTTGCTGTGAACAGACAACATGCGGTCAAACGAGCTCTCCATGCAGGTGACAGAAGCCATCCTTAAGCTGCGAAAACTGAAAAAACCCATCCGAGAAATTGCTACAATATTACGAGTGGCAACATCTACAGTTTGGTACATCCTGAGAAAGAAAGCAAGCACTGGTGAACTCAGCAACGCAAAAAGACCTGGACGTCCACGGAAGACAACAGCGGTGGATGATTGCAGAATCATTTCCATGGTGAAGAGAAAACCCTTCACAACAGCCAACCAAGTGAACAACACTCTCCAGGGGGTATGTAAGCATATCGATATCCAAGTCTACCATAAAGAGAAGACTGCATGAAAGTAAATCCAGAGGGTGCACTGCAAGGTGCAAGCCACTCATAAGCCTCAAGAATAGAAAGACTAGATTGGACTTTGCTAAAGAACATCTAAAAAAGCCAGCACAGTTCTGGAAAAACATTCTTTGGACAGATGAAACCAAGATCAACCTCTACCAGAATGATGGCAAGAAAAAAGTATGGAGAAGGTGTGGAACAGCTCATTATCCAAAGCAAACCACATCATCTGTAAAACACGGTGGAGGGAGGCAGTGTGATGGCTGCTAGTGGCACTGGGACACTAGTGTTTATTGATGATGTGACACAGGACAGAAGCAGCCGAATGAATTCTGAGGTGTTCAGAGACATACTGTCTGCTCAAATCCAGCTAAATACAGCAGTCAAATTGAGTCATGATACAGATGGACAATGACCCAAAACATACAGCCAAAGCAACCCAGGAGTTTATTAAAGCAAAGAAGTGGACAATTCTTGAATGGCCAAGTCAGTCACCTGATCTTCACCCAACTGAGCAGGCATTTCACTTGTTGAAGACTAAACTTCAGACAGAAAGGCCCACAAACAAACAGCAACTGAAAGTAAAGGCAGTAAAGGCCTGGCAGAGCATTAAAAAGGAGGAAACCCAACATCTGGTGATGTCCAGGAGTTCAAGACTTCAGGCTGTCATTGCCAGCAAAGGGTTTTCAACCAAGTATTAGAAATGAACGTTTGATTTCCAGTTATTTCATTTGTCCAATTACTTCTGAGCCCCTGAAATGAAGGGATTGTGTTCAAATTGCTTCAGTTGCCTCCCATTTTTATGTAATCGTTTTGTTCACCTCACTGAATTAAAGCTGAAAGTCTGCACTTCAACTGCATCGGAGTTGTTTCATTTAAAATTCATTGTGGTAAAGTACAGAACCAAAATTAAAAAAAAGTTGTCTCTGTCCAAATATTTATGGACCTAACTGTAGGTTGGGCGTGCAGTGGGTGTAAAATAAAAAAAGAAGGTGGTCAATACAACACAACACACAGAACAGAACACAAGTCATCCTCAACACAACACAATACTACAATAGAAATGTTACAAGTACAGAGCAGAATTCAACAGTACAGGGTGGTCCAGATCTAATTATGCAATTATGAAAAGGTGAACACATCGCACCCGCTGTTTGACTGACAACCGTCTCCCCGCCATTTTGGAATGCAGGGCAGGTGCTGCCATCTATCGGCAACAAAAATATTTTTTTGTGAATTCTCTATGTAATAAACTTAAGTTATAGAGTAATGAAAATTGCCTAATTAGATCTGGACCACCCTATAGATGATGATATCCCATAGAGGATTTGTTCAGAAGTCTCTTTTCTCGGACGTTTGTGCTACAAGTTCGCTTCAACTAGCAGTTTTATCGGATGCCCCGTGGACTGCACATCAGTAGGACCTTTTGGCGTCACCAGTTCCACTGTTCTGCAGCTCATGATTTATAAAAACTGCTCAGTACTCTGCTTATAAAATATGGAGGGGCCCGTGGAGTGGTAAATTTGTTCAATTAATCAAATAATTAAACTAATTAAGAAAATGATAGCTGGATTGGAACAAAAATGTAGAAGATGCAGCACCTCTCAAGAAGGAGTTTCCTGCACTAAATAAACAGAACATTTTAAAAAAATGATAAAATAGGTGACTTCCCCAAAAGTGATCAGGGACAGGCTGTCTGGAGCAGTGGACGGTCCGTCGGCAGCTGCCACTACTCTTTTGCTCCTACTGTACATAACAGTCAAAGAATGGCCACACATTACAGCACCAGGCAGCTTTGGCCCGTAAACACCAATCAGAAATGATAATGAAGAGGGGCATACAGAAGAGAAGAAGAGGAGTAACGCACTGGCAAGTCTCGCTGAGCCGAGAGTGAAACTGTTTCAAAAACTGGATGGGAACCATCAGACGGCTCACCAAGTGTTGCGTTTCTAAACCAATCCAACGCCTCGTGAAGGTGGCGCTCAGAGCGATACTGAACTAGAATGATCAGAGGTGCGTCTCGCTATCCTGGTCCCACAGACAGCAAGCTTCTGATTACAATAAACTGTACAGGACAAGTGTCTCCTAAGAAGACTCCCATTAAACTGGAGTGTTTCATATGCAGACAGCCCATTACATGTGTTAAAAATGAAAAATAACCGGGTTGCATGGGAAAAACCTTTCTGCACAGAGGCACCTGAAGACAGCAAACATAAATGATACACGGGTGCCGCGTGTTGTCTCTTTTGTTCAGCGTTACGTCGACAGTGTAGGAGTTGATGTACGCTTCAAAGAACTGGAAGCTTTGTTTGTGAAAATATGAATTGCTAAATACACATTCGAAGTAAATGACGTCTCACACCTCGTCGAATGGACTGCCGTTAAGAGAGCTGATAACAAAGAGCCAGGGGAGATGCAGAATTCAGTACTCAACACACCCGAATGACAAGGGTGGAGAGCATCCACCTTCTGACTGCACGTCTAAACGAGTAACTAAAAGAAATGAACATACAAACACACCATGACAGCATTTTTAACACATAGTGCTTAGACCACAATGCTTATCTAGCAAAATGACTGAAAGATATCAGAAGCACGTCTGAGATTGCTCTCTCTTCTGTGGTAGAGCTCATTACAATCTACAAATGAATTATTAAGCTTCAGTTGCCTTGTGCTATGGAGCTCCCAAATGGGTAACAGCGATTTTAGCTTTTTATTTTCTCTCCAGGGAGGCACGGTGGCGCAGTGGGTAGAGCTGCTGCCTCACAGTAAGGGGTTCGTTTCCCAGGTCCTCCCTGTGTGGAGTTTGCATGTTCTCCCCGTGTCTGCATGGGTTTCCTCCCACAGTCCAAAGACATGCAGGTTAGATGCACTGGCGATTCTAAATTGTCCCCAGTGTGTGCCCTGCGGTGGGCTGGCGCCCTGCCCAGGGTTTGTTTCCTGCCTGGCACTGGCTCCAGCAGACCCCCGTGACCCTGTAGTTAGGATATAGCGGGTTGGATAATGGATGGATTTTCTCTCCATGTCAAGTCTTTTGATCAGTATCTTTTGCTGTCTCTCTGTCTTCCTGAAACCCCAGCGACAGTTTAAAAATGCACTGACTGGAGAAATTGGGGACAGGTACTCTAGAAGGGCGTAGCCTCTGCAGCAGCAGATTTTGCCGTTCTTCACTACAAACATTTTAATGGGTTGTCCCCAGATATGGATATTGTCATTTGAGAATCATGTCTGGCCCCTTCCAGAAGATTACCGTGTACTTCAGTCAAAAAAGTAGGTGACCTGTTTATGGCCAGTTACAGATTGTCTAAATCCGGCATCTAGACCTGTACCCTGGTAATGCACCATCAGCATCAGAAAAGGGGGAAAAAAGAATACGAAGAACTGCGTGCTGAGGCAGATTAATTTGCCAGAAGTGGCTCCACAGGAACAAAGGTACCTCTAAGTAGGGGGACACACTCAAACAGATCAAGGATTGTATGAATTGGTGTAAACGGGACTTAAAGCTGCGCAAATGAATGTTGGTACACAAACATCTCTACTCCAAAGATGATGATGATAGTAATAATTCTTCACATTTATATAATGTTTTTCTCGTTACTCAAAGCACTTTACATAGTAAGTGAGGAGACATCACAAATGTATTGTGAATTTCCCCTTCGGATTAATAAAGTATGTATCTACCTATCTATCTATCTGTCTATCTGTCTGTCTGTCTGTCTGTCTGTCTGTCTCTGTCTGTCTGTCTATTTAATCCTGCCTACTACACCAAATTCTATCTATCTATATATCTATCAATGCGCAGCATCCACCTGGATGATGCTGACAGCAGCCATTTCTGTGCCAGTACACTCACCACGCATATTAGCTGTTGGGTGGTGAAGGGGTGAGACATAGTTAGCCAGTTAGAGACAGGGGGCCAGAATGACTTGGGCCAGGACATCAGGAAAACACCGTGCAGAATGAATGACTGCAGAGAGCTGCAGAGAGTCAGAACCTCATCTGTCTGTCGGTCACTGCAATGGGATCCGCTTTCAGTGCCCCCTGCTGGCCTCGCCAACACCTCCTCCAGCAGCCTCCCAAGCTTTTCCTGGTTGGTCTCCCATCCAAGTTACTGGCACAGGTCCAAACAGGCTTAGCTTCAGGTGGATCATCTGGCTGATGACCCTGTATGACGTTTTTCATGTGGAGATTCTCCCCAATCCCTGTATTTAATACTCATGGACTACATGATCTTCTCTACTGGAGTCAAAAGTAGCAAAATTAAGGTTTAAGTTAAACACGCTACAGAAAGTGGGGCAATGTGAGAAAGGCAACAGAAACACACACACACAAAAAGTTGAACTGATCAGCAGTAACTCAGTTTCCACATCCACAGAGTGAGAGTGCCATAGACAGGAGAAACCAGATTTATGAAGATAATTAATTACCCACACACCTAAGTAGTTGTTTGTCATGGCACATTAATGACTTGATAGAAACCTATGAACTAAAAAACAGCGCAAAGCCCAGTGTTTTTATCGTCATTTAATTTCAGAATGATCCCGTGTGAAATTATCTAGTCGTGAGTGATGGAAGTATAAAGAACAGACTCAGCAAAGCTCCTTTTGGATCATTGCTTTATTAATGGTAACGTCAGGGAAATGAAAAATGCTAACATTGTCATATTTAGCTCCTGGGTATAGACGAATGGCTGTTTCAAGACTCTGAGGGCTCTGCTCGCACACTGCAGTGAGTGCTAATCCTTCACACCTCCACTGTTGGTTGCACTGCTGTCTAGCGCTAAGACAACGTCCAGGGGAAAGGCTTCACTTGACGCTACGCCTTCCCTTTTCTGACATGGTCTGCTGGCTGTTCTTAGGTGTGTACCCTTAGAGAAGACATTAAGTCACCCCTCATGGTCACACTGGCTGTCAAAAGCATTGCACACACTTGTTCCCCAAACACTCGGAATTCACTCATGTGTACTGCGGAAGAAATTGCTAAGCACATCTGCAAAACATTTTTCCTTGCATACAAATTTGTTTTACTCTTGTCACACAAACCTCTCTTTATCACGCAGATGCTGAGAGTTTTTAAACCGTGATTATTTGATGATTGCGACATTTTTTGCCCTCCAGGCTTTACGTGACCAGCTCTGTACATTTTTCTTAAACTTACCACAGCAATTTAAAGTTATTTCAGAAACTCTGCGAGTCCTGCGGTTTTCCATCTTTCCGACTACGCGGCTTCCTACGGCCAGTGCACAGTAGCATTTAAAGTGTGCAAACCCAGCATGCAGTGATGATCACTGGGCAGGAGGAGGCAATGAAGCTCAGCAACTCTCTCCTCTTGACGCAACAACACTTATTTCGAAAGAAAGAAAGAAAGAAAGAAAGAAAGAAAGAAAGAAAGAAAGAAAGAAAGAAAGAAAGAAAGAAAGAAAGAAAGAAAGAAAGAAAGAAAGAAAGAAAGAAAGAAAGAAAGAAAGAAAGAAAGAAAGAAAGAAAGAAAGAAAGAAAGAAAGAAAACCTTGTGATCTTCTGAATTGTTGCACTTGGCAGAGTGACAGCTCCAAAAACCCTCTGCAGCTGAAGATGATGCAGGATTAATATCATTTATATTTAGTGTTAATGAACTGCTTCAACAATGAAACTTGTTTGAACTGAACAACTGGCATTTCTACTGTCATTAGAGCATGTCTGGCAGTAGTGCAGTCTAGACAAGGCACAAGTGACAAGTGAGAATAATAAAAAAGGACCAAAGAACAAAAATCATGACATCCTAATCTGAAGATCTACGATTTCTTTTAATTTACAACAAAGGCCCTTGTCAACAGAAGAAATGTAACAATATTTAAGTATGCAAACATCATACTGACATATATGCATAAAAGAAAATTTCATACGATCACATTTAGAGTTGGTAATCGAGAGATAACATTTTCAAACCTGCTTAATGCAGTTTTTAGGGCTATGCGGGATAACACTGAAGCATTGAATATCCCAATGTATCTAATTTTGTGATCCTGCTTACTGTCCTAAGATATCTATCTATTATATAGTGCCTTTCATCTATCTATCTATCTATCATATAGTGCCTTTCATCTATCTATCTATTATATAGTGCCTTTCACTCTATCATATAGTGCCTTTCATCTATCTATCTATCATATAGTGCCTTTCATCTATCTATCTATTATATAGTGCCTTTCATTCTATCATATAGTGCCTTTCACTCTATCAAATAGTGCCTTTCATCTATCATATAGTGCCTTTCATCTATCTATCTATATCTATCATATAGTGCCTTTCATCCATCTATCATATAGTGCCTTTCACTCTATCTATTATATAGTGCCTTTTACTCTATCATATAGTGCCTTTCATCTATCTATCTATTATATAGTGTCTTTCATCTATCTATCTATCTATCTATATCTATCATATAGTGCCTTTCATCTATCTATCTATTATATAGTGCCTTTCATCTATCTATCTATTGTCACAAGAAGCTGGTTGACAGACCCAGCCAGGATGCCTGGAAAGACTGGTAGGTGGCATACATGTCCCCCAGACCACAAGGGGGCAACCGCCCTGGATGTTGAGGGGACCACGGGAAAACAGCAAGGAGGCTCAAGCCCATTGGGGCCCATGGCCACCACCAGGGGGCGCCCCGAGCCTCATGGAGCCCGGGTAACATTCACTTCCGCCACACCTGGGAAGATGGAGGAAGATCCTTCCAGGGATGTCCAGGAGTGCTTCTGGGTGCAAGGGCAACACTTCCGCCACCCTGAGTGTCATCAGGCACCTGAAGCACATCTGGGTGGGAATAAAAGGGGCCGCCTCCCTACAATCGAGGAGCTGGAGTCGGGAGTGGGAGCAGGACGAAGCTCCAGTGGAGAGAGGAAAGGCGGCCTACGGACAGGAAAGGCCCGTGTTGGGTGCTGGCAGCACTGTGTGCTGTGCGGGACTGTGTTTCAACAATAAACGTGTGCTTTTTATAAAGAAGTGGTGTCTGTCTGGTGGTGTTTGGACCCGGGGCTCACACTATCCATCTATCTATCTTGATATACTTTATTAATCCCTGAGGGGAAATATTCTTTTTGCATGACCTTGGAGGTCAGCCATCATACAGAAGCAATTTTAGGTTCAAGGCCTTGCTTTAGGGCTCAACAGAGTAGGACCCCCTTTGGCAGTAACAGGATTTGAACCGACAACCTTCTAGATACCAGTGTAGATCCTTAGCCTGAGAGCCACCACTCCACCTTACGGGTGACAGCTTAATATTCTGTGTCTTCCCTTAAGATTTTTCAAACTTCCTTCCGGCAAACGACTTTGTGCATTGAACACTAAAACAACACCCCACCTAAACCGTTCCCCCCCCAACCCCGCCCGAATGCAGTTATTCTGACTAATCAGGCCTGAGCTTCTACTCCGTATCTTTGTATGCCTGCACATAGTGGACTGCCGGGATGTTTTAATCCTACTGTCTCTTTATTTTGGGCATTGCCCTTGTGTGCTGCACCCTGTTTTATCTTCTTGTATTTATCTGTTGTGTTCGGTGTTGTCCTTGCTGCACCAACACTACCAAGACAAATTCCTAGTACCCATTGGTGTACCCGGCCAATAAAGTAAATTCTGATTGTGACTTTTTGTTAGTGTGAGGTGTTAATACTGTACATTTACTGTATATATTTCACTACCTGCATATTTCCAATATTTGAAAAGGACTCAAAACTCAGCCTCTGTGCTCTTCATGTCTTTTGAAGGCAGACATTCAAACACCTCCTTGACCGCCAGTTTCCTTGCCTTTGAAACTATGCTGTTGTACAATCTTTTGTGTATATTTAATATCTCAAGTGTACATTCGCCATATAAATATGACATTAACCATTTGTTTTGGTCATCACTTAAAACTACATGGGGTGTGTAAAATAAACATATTTTATATCTATCCATCCATCCATTTACCAACCCGCTGAATCCGAACACAGGGTCACGGGGGTCTGCTGGAGCCAATCCCAGCCAACACAGGGCACAAGGCAGGAACCAATCCTGGGCAGGGTGCCAACCCACCGCAGGACACACACAAACACACCAAGCACACACTAGGGCCAATTTAGAATTGCCAATCCACCTAATCTGCATGTCTTTGGACTGTGGGAGGAAACCCACGCAGACACGGGGAGAACATGCAAACTCCACGCAGGGAGGACCCGGGAAGCGAACCTCAGGTCTCCCAACTGCGAGGCAGCAGCGCTACCACTGCGCTACCGTGCCGCCATTTTATAATATATATATATATATATATATTAGAAGAAGTACCTGCTGTTACCCGGGAATCTATAACTGGTGAATTTCCCAAATGAAAGAAACAGAACATAGAAATAGAACAAACAATTTTCTGATTTACATTTTATTGTAAGTTTGTCCACTTTGGATTGTGTCTGCTGTGGCGTTTGAGACGCCCTTAAAATACACTTTTCTCTGGCAACTGAAGTGGACCGTGGAATTGTACGTCTTTTTTTCAGTGCCATGGGTATATTCGTGTAAAGCAGGAGAATTATAATGTGTTACATGGTATTACGTACGGAATACGCACCACAGTGAGATGAATTTACTTTATTTATACTACGTCGGAAAGTGAACAAATCATAGGACATATATACATAGACGCTGCATTCACTGTGTTGCCCAGTCAACACGATTAAATAATAACGTTTAAAACAGTATCGTTTACATACAATAGATTTTGGCGAATCTTTTAAATATAATTATTTATATCCATTTATACAATAATAAAGGCAATTATTAAATAATACTACACGTAACATTTCCCGGACTGCCTTCTTCCATCTCTGAAACATTTCTAGACTTCTTACACAGCACAGTACTGAAGTATTGTTTAATGTCCGAGTCACCTCACGTATAGATTATTGTAATGCTGTTCTATTTGGCATCCCACAAAAACGTATCCATCGCTTACAACTTCTTCAAAATTCTGCTGCCAGGATAATAACCTGCTGTTCTAAATCCACTGAACACATTACACCGATTCTCTCTCAGCTTCACTGGCTCCCTGTTAACTACCGATTACAATACTAAATACCGCTCTTAACATTTAAAGCTCTCCACAACCTCACTGATCTCCTACAGACTGACACCCCTCTCACTCACTCAGATCCTCATCTGCAGCTCGACTTTCTGTACCACAACCAACTGAACTTACTGTTATCTGCTCGGACCAACACCGACTTACTATACTCGGCTGTCCAGTGGCGTCACTGAAGCATTCGTACATTCTTAGCCAATCTTGCAATACTGCGTCCGCGTTTGCCACGTTATGTTCTAAGTACAGAGGCAGAGTCCTATTGCATGGTTCTAACTTGTATTGAGTCGAGGTATTGACGCGAACACCATACATACAGATACTATCAAATTATATATAAGGATATGTAGAAATAGACGACTGGGGACCTTGCCCCACTGAGACACCTGGAGAATGGAAGGATCAGGACAGGGGCAGTACCTTCCCCGAAACGCAAGAGGGCGCGACTCCTTGGATTGCATGGGGGCCAAGGAGCTTGAAAGCTCAACCCTGTGGGGGGCCGTGGCCACCGCCAGGAGATGTCTGGATGGTCCCAGAGCCATGGACTGAAGAACTTCTGCCACATCAGGAAATCCTCCAGGAACGGGAACCAGGTACACTCGGAGTGTACACCAGGAAGGACATCTGGGAGTATTATAAAAAGGGGTCGCCTCACTGCATTAGACGGGCCGGAGTCGGGTGGAAGAGGACGGAGCTTGCGAGGAGAGGAGTAGAGGCAGCAATAGCGACAGCAGAAAGGACTGTGAGCATTATTACTGGTGGTTTGTGCACTGTGTGCTGTGCAGGTGAATCGTGTTTTGGAACAGTCAGAGTCCGTGTCTGTGTGTGTCCGGGCTGAACCTTTCACAATATGTATATTAATTTGTGTGTGGAATATTCCTTTAAGTCACACTAGAGTCTGAAGTAGGACAGTTAAAAGGACGGGTTTGAAAACACGTCAATGCTAGAAAGTAACTCAGTTGTACTGCTGATGAAATGTACCATAAAACAAAGTGCAACAATAGCACTACAGCCATCCATTACATTGACTATTCGCAGATACAGGACAGTTGGCTTCCTGCAGTCAGAAATTTGGACAGGAGGATCAACCAGCAGCAGTAACTTCAGGAAGAGAGAAAAATCATTTGAGCGTATTTGTAAGAATACAATTCTTCCACTTCCATAGACTCCACGGTAATATTTTCAGGGTTTCCTCCATATGCGTTCAGCAGCGATGGTCTGTCACTTCTGTACTCAATACCAGTCCTGTCCATTTTGGGATGACAAATTCTAAAGTTGCCCTACAAAAGTTTGTGTCGGTGATATGTTACACGCACTGTTAATCGCAGATACAAAACCCCAATTCTGCAGAAATGGGAGGATTCTACTTCTAAACTACTGTAAGCGAGATTAGCTACTGAAGGGAATCTTGGTATTGAATGACCGTGCAGCCTCCCAATTGCTAGCAACATGTGAGTTCTTGTAACTCTGGGGGAGGCTGGAATTGGAATAACGGGAGAAAACAAATTGCTGAAATATGTGACTCGAGCTCATTGTTCCAAAACATGGACTGCCTTCCCACGTAAAGATGATCGCTGTGTTATAACGATTTGGGACTTGCTGCTTTTAGTGTATGAGATACTATGCCGGCACTTTTGCAGTGGTAAAGCTAATATGGTTGTGCTTAGAGATTAACACAAGCTCAGCAATATAACGAGGACTGGCCACGCTGCTGTTGAAGATGGCTGCCTGCAGACATTAGAAGCTGTGGGCCACATGCTGTGACAATATCAGTAGAAACTATGAGAAGGTCTCAACAAACCTTGCACACCTTCTATTAACAGACTAGCTGCCATTAGTATATGTTAAGGGTTTGATTTACACACATCTATATACTTCAAATGCATACATGGAAATGTATAAACACTAATAATAATAATACATTTTATTTATATAGCGCCTTTCCCATGCTCAAGGCACTTCACAGAGTTGAAGAAAGAACGACAGGGTTTACAGTATATGGCATTGTACTAAACCAGATAAATAAATAAAGAAGAGTAAGACAGTAATTCAGAGAAAAGCCTAAGAGACACCATAACTGATGGTCTCGCACACACACACACACACACACACACACACACACACAGGTTACATCTTGACATGGAGGTAAACTGAGAGAAAGGTAATAAAGTCAAGTAGAGCTAAAAGCCTTCCTGAACAGATGAGTTTTGAGTTGTTTTTTAAAAGAATTCATGGAGTCAGCTGACCTGATTAATTTCGGTAGGTCATTCCAGAGTCTGGGCGCTAGACAGCTGAAGGCCTTGTCACCCATGGAGTGTAGATTAGTATGGCGCACAGCAAGATTTCCAGAATCAGAGGACCTCAGTGGGCAGACAGGCACAGAGTGATGGAGAAGGTCACTGATGTAGACCGTGCAAGGCCATTTAAAGCTTTGTAGGTTATTAGTAGGATTTGATATTCAATCCTGTAAGACACGGGGAGCCAGTGAAGGCGAAGCAGGATGGTGTGATGTGCTCGCTGCTGCTGGTGGTCCATGTCAGGACTCTTACAGCCGAGTACAGCTGTGATATAAGATTAGAAGGGGCACCTGCCAGCAGAGAGTTACAATAATCAATGCGGGATGTGACAAAAGCAGGGACAAGTTTCTCAGTGTTAGAAAAGGAGAGGAAGGAGCGAACACGGGATATGTGACGGAGGTGAAAGTAAGAAAGTTTCTTAATGTGATTTATGTGGGCGGAATAAGAGAGAGAGGAATCAAAAATGACACCAAGATTCTTTGCATCAGAAGAAGGTCTGATGAGATCAGCGCCAAGATGGACTGAAAAGGAGCTCATTTTATTAAGTGGCGCTTCAGTCCCAATTTGCAGGAGTTCAGTTTTGTTGGAATGTAGTGTACAGTAATCATCATGTGAACTTTTAAAGCGACGTTACGCACAAAGAGACTGCAGGAAATGAAGACTATGCCATTTATGTAGACTGGCAGAAACCTTTCACAAAATGAAAGAGATTGAAAACAAAATGTTCATTTGCTGCAACCTCTTTGGGTGTCTGGTGGAGGTCACTCTCTTCTGCACGTGTCATCGTCACTCACGACCGGTGAGGCTTTGATTTTTTCAGCTCCTCCGTCCTTTTTAGTGTTCCTTTCTAAAAGTTGGACCTTCAAAAATCTCGACTCGTCTCACATTCCAGTCTCATATGATGGCTATTACCCAAAAGGGCATTTATATCATAGTAATATTGCAAACATCTGATCTATTCAATCTTTGCCTGATGCTGAACACTATTACATGCATTTGTTTATTAATAATAATAATATTTCTTCTAGACTTGATTGTTCTAATGCCATTTTTATCTTGTAGTTGTGCTACTAGAAGTCTTCAGGATGTTCAGAATGCTGCAGCTAGAATACTAACAAACCATGACCATGTAACACCCATTCTGGCTTCTCTTCACTGGTTACCAGTTCATGATCGAGCTTATTTAACTCTTTCAGGGTGGATGTCGACTTTTGTCAGCAGGGAGGGGTTGAGAGAAGTAAGCAACTGCAAACGGTGACAAAACTCGCCGTAATGTTTTAGTTCGACTGTCTTTGCTAGAAGGAAAGTTAGCTTTGTTGGTCTGACTGAGATTGCCTGCACTTAATTGACAGGAATGGCATTGACATCTGACGAGAGATCGAATCGAATGCACAAAACAAAATACTCCATGGATGATGTTTTGTACATTATCGCTGAATTGGACTCTGACTTGTCAGATGCCGATTTTGATGCAAGTGATCTGGAGATCGAAAACAAAAGCGAGGTACCAGCATCAGCTGATCAATCTCCAGCTAATTGTGGTGCCGAACACATTTGTGTTGATGAAGACCGCCACTCATAATGACATGAGGCACAAACCAGATTGCATAGCATTGCTACCGCAACTGTTGCTGCCATCCTCGTCCCCCATCATGCAAAGACAGCCAGCCAGCCAGCCGTCAATGTCGCCCGAGAGCGGCTCGCGCCACAAGACTGTGAACTGGGCGGCTATAGCACCCAGCAACAAATATTTTATGTTGATTTATGTGCGAGACCCTTGCTTTGAGTGCTTCTCAGAAAACTGTGTTGTTTGGAAAAAATATTCAGCCCTCAAAGAGTTAATTAAGGTATAAAGCCCTGCACCATTTTACGCAGAGACACTTTGGTATGTTCTCTTGGTGCTCTTAATGCTCATCTTTTGGCTGTTCCTCCAGCTAAGAAAAACCTCACTTGGTCATTGAGATTTGCATTTGCAATGGCCTTCTGTTACGAGTTAAAGAAGCAGACCAGTTGATATTTTTAAATCAAGACTAAAACTTACCTTTACAATCTTTATTACAACCTGCCTTAGAATTTTAGCCAGGTCTATCATCATGAAACACTTGAATGCTTAAAATATTACTTTCATTATTTTGCCTTAACATCTTGGTTTTAATGCCAAATTTTATTACTGTTCATTGTTTATTCTTCTTATTTATAAAGTGTATTACACTGAGTCTGCACTTTAAATAAAGCTGACTGACTGTTCCATTTGCACTTTTCCCCTTTCACAATCTGATAGTTAGACTTCCGAGATGAAGGCCCCTCCACCTGCACAGATTTTAATTGACCTTACATAAGTGTATGGGGGGACAGAAAAAAAGAATTACACATATAAGGGATTGTAACACAGAGAAGGACGCTTGTATACTGCTCTTGTAAACATGGTGGTTCTCCCTTTGCCTCATTTCAGACACCATTAAATGCTTTTCTCCGGTTAACGTTAGTTTGAAGAGTCATTAAGTTACATCTATGAAAAGAAGAGAAATAATAATACAGTAGAGTCTCGCTTATCCAACATTCTGTATTATCTGACGTCCTACCGCAAAAAAACCCCAAAAAAACGCATCAATTGGCAACAAGAACTGCAAGTTGCGAGCGTGAGCGTAGTCTATTTTTTGTTGTTAAGTTCATTTTTTCAGTTGTTTTGTTGTAAAACATGATTATTAGGTTCATAATGTGAAAATTATAATATAGTTTGAAGTTTAATAGGCTTTTTCTTAACACCTCCCATTATCCGACATTTTCCCTTATCCGACCTTCTACCGGCCTGTTTATGTCGGATAAGCGAGACTCTACTCTATCTATTTTCTGCTTTCATTGATACTCACACATAATAAGTCGTTCTAAAAGCATTTGATAAGGTGCCACATGAGAGGCTGGGCATCAAACTAAAAGATGTGGCAGTTCAGGGTGTGGTGTGTAGATGGGCCAGAATTGGATGAGGCACAGGAAGCTGAGGTTGATGGTGGATCAGAATTGGCTGAAGTTAAGGGTGATGTCCAGCAGGGGGCAGTGCTGGGGCCGATACTATTTTTAATAAATATAAATGATTTGGATAGGAACATTTTAATTTTTTTTTAACTTGCACTGTGTCTTTATCACTCTTTAATTTAATATTGTTTTATCAGTATGCTGCTGCTGGAGTATGTGAATTTCCCCTAGAAAGAAAGAAAGAAAGAAAGAAAGAAAGAAAGAAAGAAAGAAAGAAAGAAAGAAAGAAAGAAAGAAAGAAAGAAAGAAAGAAAGAAAGAAAGAAAGAAAGAAAGAAAGAAAGAAAGAAAGAAAGAAAGAAAGAAAGAAAGAAAGAAAGAAAGAAAGAAAGAAAGATCCTATCTATCTATCTAAACAACAAGCTGGTTAAGTTTTGCAGATGATACCAAGCTAGGTGGACTGGTAAACAATCAAGAATCAGTTGAAACATCATAGAGGGACTGGGGCAGCAGACAGGCTCAGACAGATTTCTGGATGTTGAAATTTAATGTCAGTAAATAAAAAGTAATATACGCAGGAAGTAAAAACAAATAGGTTTGAAAAAACAGTGGGACGTCTGAAAATCAAAAGTACACCTGATGAGAAGGATTTAGGAGTCGTTGTGGACTCAACTGCCAGACAGCGTTCAGCCATTAAGGCAGCTAACAGACTGTCAGGTTATATAGCACCTTGATGTGTGGAGTTCAAGTCACAGGAGGTTCTGCTCAAGACTTTATAACACACTGGTGAGGCCTCATCTGGAGTCCTGGGTGCAGTTTGGGTCTCCAGGATATAAAAAGGACATAAGAGCACAAGAAAAGGTCCAGAGAAGAGCGACTAGGCTGATTCAGGGGTTACAGGGGATGAGTGATGAGGGAAGATGAAAAGAGCTGAGCCTTTTTAGAAGATGAAGAGGAGACCTGACTGAAGTGTTTGAAATGATGAAGGGACAGTCCAGTGGATCAAGACGGTGACTTTAAAATGAGTTAATAGAGGACACAGGGGCACCATTGCAAACTTGTTAATGGTGAATATTTTTCAGAGAACCAGAGGCACATGGAATAAGTGACCACGTGGTGTGGTAGACAGGAGGACTTTAGGGGCCTTCAAAACTCAACGATATCATTTTGGAAGAATTAAGTGGACAGCACTGGCAAACATTGGGCTGAATGGCCTGTAATCTTCTAGACGGTTCTAATGTTCCTTTTACATCAGCAACACCTTCCATTTTAAATAATAAATACCTAAAAGTGAGGCTAACGCAGAGACAGACAAGACAAGCAACTTACACACGTTGATTCACGGGGACAGCGTCATTCTACTATTTCTGAGATCCACGGTTGTGAGTTTCGAGTCTCATGCCCAGCTACTATCTGTGTGGAGTTTGTATATTCTTCCAGTGACTGCGTGTTTTATGATCTTAAACCTGACTGTGTGTTAAGTTAGTTGACAATTCTAAGCTCTCACAGTGTGAGTGAACGGAGTGGCGCACTGTTCCTAATGTGGCACTTACAGGAATTGCCACACAGCTGAGGTGGCATCACGTTCAGCCACCACTGCAAGCCAGTAGTTAGACTAATGGCTGCAAAACCTCAAAGGATGGATGGATGGATGGATAGATGGATGGATAGATGGATGGATAGATAGATGTGAAAGGCAATATATAATGATAGATAGATAGATAGATAGATAGATAGATAGATAGATAGATAGATAGATGTGAAAGGCAAGATAGATAGATAGATAGATATAGATAGATAGATAGATAGATAGATAGATAGATAGATAGATAGATAGATAGATAGATAGATAGATAGATAGATAGATAGATAGATAGATAGATAGATAGATGTGAAAGGCAAGATAGATAGATAGATAATTTTAGCATAGTCGGCAGGATCACAATTTTAGATAGATAAATAGATAGAAGTGAAAGGCACAATATATGACAGACAGATCTTTATTGTCACTTTTACAAAGGAACAATGATGTTGAACTAGACACTGGTCCTGTATCTACTGCTGGGCAGTCAGTCACATAGCCTAGACCAGGCCTCCAGCTCCACACAGTCCATCTCCAAATGTTCCAGCCAGTCATTGTATATTTTTATCTAACTGCCATCCTGTTACTTCCAGTCTAAGAGCTCAGGGAGCTTGTGCCCGTTCAAACAACACCAGCTACAAGGCAGACACAAAGCCAAGATGTAGCGACAGCACAGACCCGAGAATTCGACCAAACACTTTACAGAAACCAATAGACTATGATGCTTATCTTTGGGATGTGGATGCAAACTAGATCTGGCTAAGAAGGCCCATCTGGACAGGGTGAGAACAGGTTCATCATTTAATCGAGTCAAATTCTTCAAAGGCAAAAAGGGTGTCCACTTTAACGAGACATGATCAGATAGTTTCCTCCCATACCATCCATCTTCCCTCTAACAAGGACGTCTTGTTCAGGCGATTCCGTTCCACCATTTGGTTTCCATCTCCGCGTCCTTAACCTATGTAAGGCCTGCAAGTGCTGTTCGAAATTCAGCACTTGGTTCCACTGCTGTTTTCAGAGGTTCTTAAAGGTTCTTGCGTTGAAAAATGTAGTTGCGTTTAATAGAAGTCTCCATTTCATGTGTAACGTGTAGACAGTCCAGTCCAAAGCTGCAAACTCCGTGTTATTTATAACTGTGCCCTAGCTGTGGAGCTTAAGAAGCCCACTGGGCCAATAATTGAATAACATTTGGGAGCACAACTTGGCACTTTGAAGGTTAAAGGCTAATGTGTGACTATGATTTTTCCTGTGATTGAAGAACTTGACAATCGCTTGATAGATAGAGGACATTTTTTTGGCCATACCTTTTTATATCACTGCCCGGCCCTCGTGAGGTTTAGATGTCAGGACTAACAGCAGCTGCAAAGCTACATTTCCGAACATCATTTTAGGGCCTCGTCATTAGGACAGGCTGAAGCGACACCTAATAAGAGAGACGTATCGGGCCTGCACGGCGTAAGCCTGGATTATAACAAGAGGCAGGGTAAGGGGGCTCAGGCGCAAAGCAGTCAGGTAAAGGTGAGGGGATTTTTTTTTTTTTTTTTTTTTTAAAGGATCTGCTTTTGCGGCGATGACATGACAAATGAGCCCTGGCCTGACAACGTCTCGAAGACATATTGCAGTTTATTTTGTCGTTCGGGCTTGCCATCTGTGCCATTCCAATAGAGGCTGTCTTTGCAGGCTGCTCGGAGAGTGTGAGCGGAAGACACTGGGTCCCTGAATAGCTGTGCAGCCGCAGCTAGTCATTAGTCAAATTGCCTAATGAGAGAGAATAAAAATTGCCCCCTACCCTGACAGGAAAAATTTTGGAGGTGTTGGGAGCTCGTGACCCATGCTATGAGAACAGATGACCGTGAGATGCTATTTTCAGATTATTATAATGACTTGGCGGCTCTGTGCAATAATAATATGGTGCCAGTAACACAGTAGTTGTGCCCCCCTCTTTTCTTTTTTTTTTTTTTCCCCCCGTGGGGTAATCAGACACAGTCATCTCTATAGCATGTAATCTACTCCTGAAGCACAAAAGAATAAAATAATTACAGCACTCTACCAAGGAGGTTTTTTTTTCCCGTTCCCTGCATTGTGTTATCAATGTGGCCCTTGTGATGAAAGGGTAATTTAAGAAAAAAAGACCCCGTCAACATAAATCAATTTTACTGGCGTCATTTACATAAATGACTATCAAGTAATTCAATTCTGGTGATAGATAATTTTACTTTTCTCATTGATTGATACTGAAAAGAAAAATTAATCTTTCTGAAAAATTCACAGCTCGGGGATGAATACTTTCTTTGATGTAATTGCTGGCTAGGATTATTTAGAACGTGGACCGGCCGAGTAAGTAAATAAACACGCAAAGAGAATTATACTTAAAGACGGTGGACAGCGAGAACGCCGACACTCCCAGTCGAGTGAGGAAAGATGAAAGCCTTGAGCTTGACCTACTTTCACTTGCCTTTTAGAAGACTTTAAAGCCAAGTCTTACCAAGTTAGGAACACAGGCAGTCGCGGCAAGCAGGGCGCGCGTAACCCAACGAAAAACACTTCATGACACCATCGGCTCAAGCTGACACAACATTTTAGGCCATAAGAATCACATTAGACAGAGCCTGATTATAGACAATGACAAATTCTAAAAAGACATCAAGGCTGTTAAATGACAATTAAACGTCCTGGAAGATTTCCACATTTTGAATTATGGTGATAAAAGTTTAATTTACTGAAGCAAAAACTACTGTATTTACTCTATGATAAAAAAAAAAAACAAGTGAAAAATGCAAAGCAAAAAAAATAAATGATAAAAAAATGTACGTTTTTTATTAATTTCTAAGGAAGGAAAAAAAAAAACGGCAGTTCAAAACAAAATCCAATTAGTGATCTTTAGTTAACACTACGCTGTCAAAGCCGCGACGTACTCTGATTAAGTAATAACTGCTTAATAGGAAGAAACGACACCTACCTGCCTTACTGAAAGAGGTTTCAGTTTAAATTAAATTCATACAAGAATTCATATTCTCAATGGTCAAGCATTTGGGACATTTTCCTTAAATGAATTTTAATTCAAGGATTTGCAACATGTTGTGTGATGATAAAATTATTAGAAAAGTTCTTAGCAAAATTCAGGCAATGCGGATCCAACTCTAAGATTCCATTCAAGACTCCAGTCTGTATATCGTAACAGTGCGGCTGGTACAACGGGACAGTCCTGTAGCTGCGGGACATGCTGTATGCAAGGTCAAATCTTTAAAAATGGGTTTATTATCGGAGTTAATCAAGTTTAACTGTATGGACTCTGCCTTTCACAGAACAAAAAAATAATATCACACTTTCAAATGGGCCACGAGTACAGAAATAAGCTGTGACCAGGGTACCAGAATTAACAAGTCCATTATCGGGACAGCATCCCAACACTCCAAGTGGCAGGAAGATAAAATGAGGCAAAAAGCAAGAAGACTGTAAATATCGTTATTATTCAAATTATCTTCATGACTCTCCCTTTTCCACTGCTAGTTTCTTTAAAATACTTAACTACACTAACATAGGGACACAACTGGAAACTCGATGGATGGACGGATAGCTAGCTAGATAGATAGATAAATAAATATGAAAGGCACTATATGATAGATAGATAGATAGATAGATAGATAGATAGATAGATAGATAGATAGATAGATAGATAGATAGATAGATAGATAGATAGATAGATAGATAGATAGATAGATAGATAGATAGATAGATAGATAGATAGATAGATAGATAGATAGATAGATAGATAGAATTTGGTATAGTAGGCAGGATTAGATAGATAGATAGATAGATAGATAGATAGATAGATAGATAGATAGATAGATAGATAGATAGATAGATAGATAGATAGATAGATAGATAGATAGATAGATATTTGTTAAGGGTAAGTTTTGCACAAACATTAGGAAGTTATTCTTCACACGTGGAATATGTGACTGAGTAGTGTGACAGACAGGAGGATTCAGGGACCTTCAAAACTTGACTTGTCATTTAACAAGAATGACATGGATAGGACTGGTGAGCTTTGCTGGGCTGAATGGCCTGTCCTTGTCTAAATCTTTCTAAAGTTCTAAAAAAAAAAAAAAAAAAAAAAGTAAATAAATAAATAAGCATAGTGAGAATTGGACCAAATCAGCTGATTTTTAAGTATTTGTGCCTATCGTATATACTCATGTATAAGTCGGGTCCTGAAACCCAAAATAGTCAATCATAAAATCAGACCCGACTTATACGCCCGTTCAAAAATGTGACACTTCATTTTTTTTTCTACATCTTCTTGCCTCCTCTAATCTCACATCAGTTTCTCAGAGACATCGAATTTTGTTGCAGCAGCGCAGTTACCAGTTTCTTTCGCTACTTCAACGACGTTTAATTTAGAACCCTCCAATCGAACACTCCATCGTAGATAAGGGATGCTCTTACGATAAAGATGTATGAGGGTATGAGATACAGAAATCAGTGCAAACGTCACTTCTGAATAGTTTGGGTATCACCGTGTGGTCACGTAGGCACAGTAGAGAGAGGTCAGGAGCACACACACCGATACAGCGCATTGCCGCACCCACATAGAAAAAAAGGCCATGTGCTCGGTGGTCCCTCCCTCAGGTGGGCGGGTGTTAGCATATCATAATCTCTTGGACCAATAGGGTGAGTTTTCCGCATACGACTTATACGACTGACATTATAAAACACTAGAAATTATACAATAAAATCAAGTCCCGACTCATCCACGAGTATATACAGTATGCTAAATAAATGAATTATCTATTAGGTGAAATGTTAAACTTTTTAGTCTTTGCTGTCTTTCTTTGGTCTGAAGAGGACTTTAATATTAATTTTAAATATAATCAATCATAACAGTATATGAACACAATTATTTAGCAAAATACATTAGGTGGTTCCCAAACTCAGTCCCGGGGACCCCCCTGTAGCTGCAGGGTTTTGTTGCAACCAACATCAACAAACTGTGGCCTCCTGGCCTAATTAAGTGTGCTGTCGTTTCCCAGTTTTTGTGTCTTATTTATTTTATTAAAATAAACTAAGCAGTTATATGGAGATAGTGTTGTTTTTTGTTTTATTGAATAATATTTTCATCCAGAACGTCCTACTTTTTTTTTTGAGGTGTTTAGATTATTGAATCCATTATATATTATTTAGTGGGTCAAACACTGAAGTCATTGTAGCCTTTCATCATTCAGTGTTGTCTGGGTGGTCTCGTGGCCTCAGGACCCCTGCAGATTTTGTGTTTTTTTTTTGTTGGTTTGTTTTTTCATCAGACCTTACTTTATTCTTTGTCACTTAGTATTGCCTATTCTTATTTTTATATTTTTCTTTCTTCATCTTGTAAGGCACTCTTGAGCTACACTATTTGTATGGAAACGTGCGGCAGAAATAAATGTTGCTCTGCTTATTTTTAATTGTCAGAACAAGCATACAAAATACACAGAAAAGGGGCAAAATAAATGGAAAAGAATTTAAAACTATAGCAAAAATAGAAATATTTCTAAATGTAAGAACTGAACTGCTGTGCTTTTCTGATTATGAAATAAGAGAAGACCAGCTAATGAAATGCGATCAATTCTGATCACTGATTGTGAGTCGGGTGCAGCCACGGTGGGTCACCCAAGACGGAATTTGGGAATCACCGGGTTAAGGCAACAATACAGAATGATAATTATTTCTGTTAGGAGCAGGTGATTAAAATAAAACTTACAGCAGTAACACAGAAAAGAAGCAAACGCACGCAGCTGTTGGAGTGTTATGGACAAGGCAGACATGGCAAATTGAGCCCACAGACTGATTACCCTCGAAGCATCGATTTAACTGCTAATGGAGTAAAAAAATATCATCACAGAGACACATGGCACGGCCGTCTGAGTGCGTGTCAGTGTTCATTCAGGTTAAAGACAAACTTTGACGTTAAAACAAAGTTATGAGGCTGAAAACTAAAACTGCACATAGTGGTAAATGCTCGGTAATTAAAATGGGACAAAAATGATGAAACCCTTCACGTTCGGTCCTTAGACTCACACTTGTGCAACGGTCAGCGGATGTGAGGCTCCCAATGAAGTTGGTAAGAAACGTGGAGAATTTAAAAGGACAAAAGATTAAAAACCACAGATCTACGTACGCACCTTGTGCTCTTATTTCAAATGTGGTGCTCTGTTGCTTGCGTGTACCGTCGGCCATATGTTTAATGATCGTCCTTAAAGGTTGCAGGAGATTCAAGGATCTGCTAAAAGGGAAGGAATGGTTGTGCAAAGCAATGCGGATTTTCAGAGAGGAAGACTTTCATAAATTCTTACATTTTTCAACTATTGAGATTGACAAAATCTGCAGGTTTGGCTTTGGATGCTTCCAATATCTATTGTGGGCAAGAATGTCCTACATGCTGAAAAAATTGAAAAACTCAATTATGGGATGGAGGTGGCAGCGAAGGAAAGAATAAAAACAACACCGTTGACCATTTTTGAAAAATGCTACACGTCTTGTCACTGATTACTTTCAGCCAGAAGTGTGTGGAGAAGCACGACTGGCAATACGCCTGTATAGCGCCTTGCCGGGACCACTCTCTGATCATCAGCCAAGTCAGACATTTTCTTCTTTGTGTGTAATTGTTTGTGTATTTGAGGGGGGGGGGGGGGGGGGGGGGGGTTGTTCTTGTTTGTCTATTATATTTCTTGAGCTTCTGTATATATGTTTAAGAAAATGCAAAATTTCCCTCTTGGGACAAATAATGGACGGTCTAAAATATTGAAATGAGAGGTGACAAAGACAGCCTAAAGTAGAGGCACGTGCTTTTCCTTGGTTGACAGTTTTGTGCATTAGGTAAATGTATGGAGTTTGTGCAATTTTTAATTATTAACCCAAACTCCCAATAACTGCCTGACAATATCAGTTGATGGATTAAAGGCCAGAAGTCCACACAACCGTCATCATCATCAAGTTCTTCCATGAGAACCCTGAATACCATGATGACTGATTGAGGTCATTGATGTTAGGTAGAATGCCTAGAGGGGGCCGGGTGGTCTCGTGGCCCCCTGCAGATCTGATTTTTTTTCTCTAGCCGTTTTTTTTTGTTTTTTCTGTCCTCCCTGGCCATTGGACCTTACTTTTATTCGATGTTAATTAGTGTTCCCTTATTTTAATTATTTCTTTTGTCTTTTTTTTCCTCTTTCTTCATCATGTAAAGCACTTTGAGCTTCATTACCTGTATGAAAATATGCGACAGAAATAAATGTTGTTGTTGTTGTAGAGAGTTCCTGAAATACTCAAAGTGCCCACTAGTGTTGTGGTGGTGGTGGTGGTGGGGGGGTCACCATCAAAACCCTAGCTAGTAATCAAAAGAGCAAAGAAGAATATTTATAAATATAGAAACATCTGTACATCTGCAAAGCACAAAAAACACAGAAGGCAGTTCCTTCCAAAACAGGCAAATCTGCAAAAGCGAACAAATCCCAATATGAAAAATCAAAGAATGGTCAAACGGCAGAGCGGAAAGGTCAGGAAATACAATAAATCACAATAATCAAAAATGAGCAACAGACACAGGAGAACCTAGCCACTACCAACAGGTGCAGTCAATGAACCGCAAGGGACTGTGGGCCTTCATAGTGCGGAGGGCAGTCCCCTGTGGTGGTGGGCAGGTGGCTCGCAGATCAGAACAGACTTGGAGAAAGCGAAACTAAACAATCCACTGAATGAATGTAAAGAAAAGCGAACAAAATAAACGTAATTAGAGCGTCTGAGCCCCAGCCCGGACACCCCTAAAACACAACAATCAGGGCTGTAACAATAGCTGACCCCTCGATGACACATCAGACCATTCGAGGTTCAAGAGTGTTAAATAACCGCATTTTAAGAGTGTGACTAAATTAGCGAAACTTCAATTAGAGTGAAATGAATAGATTCTGAACTTTTGCTTTTTTTTTTTTTTTGAAACACAATTTAATCAGGCCTCTTGCATGCTGTTAAATGTTTTCGATAATTCATCAGAATTCAATTAAAAATGGAAATCAGTCTTAGATCAACAAGTCCCAAGCTGGATACCTCATGCAATCTCTGTTTACGTCAACAGCTGCAATTAACTGCCGGTGGACTAAAAAAGGATAATGGGGACAAGTTCTAAAGCCCCAAAAATCCCAGAGCCACATTCACCCTACAAGCCAGCAGAAATAGCGGGAGTTCTAAAACTGTATGCGGCCGCATTATTATGTTGAGGGAGTCCAGGAAGGTCCCTAACTACACAGCAGCAGGCGTTCTGTGTTTGCTGCCGTTATTAAGTTTTCTGTGTTCACAGCACCAGTGAATGTAAACTGGCACCTCACACAGTGACTAATGAGTTTTGCCCGTGCAACAACAGAAGGGCTGACAGCCAGTGAGGCCTACTTGGCAGAATCCAACCAAGGCCTTAACTCATTCATCATCCCCTAAACCAATCCACCAATTCTGCGCCACCATTTGTCATTAATTATGCTAATCAGCATACCATTACTCTCGGATGACACCAGAGCAGTTATTAGCTAGTTATGGGTTTTCAAAAAAAAAAAAAAAAAAAAAAAACACATCGCCTATTGTGCATGCAAGTATTGTGCAGCCCTTCAGCCTACAGGGATGAGATGTCCAATTATCAAGAAGAGAAATCCAGCATTTTTCCACCTAATAAACCAATTTAGTAATTATATATACATATATGTAAAATCCGCCTCCGCAAAACTAAGATTTCCCATTTATTTATTTATTTACTTTCTTGAGGTGTGCCGAGAACTACGTCGCTTTTAAAGCTAGGGAGCCTCACACTCCGAATTTAGAGGAGATGAAGCCAAGTGGAAAAAGAAAGACGAAGAAGAAGAAAAAAAAAAAAAGGTTAAAACTCAAATGTGATTTTATTAATCACATACTCATAACAAAAGACACATTAACCATGCAGGGATGTTGAAATCTCGTGGGTCCCAACTGCTTTATATAAATCATTCTCAAACTGTTCTTGGTCTCACTTGTGCTCAGATGGGTTGCATTTATTAGCGTGTCACTTGAACGTCGTTCTCTCCTGTTCTGACACGGCGCGTTGTTAAAGATGCATGATCCCTGTTGAGATGTGTCATAACTCGGGAAGTGAGAATGCATCAGTTCGATATAATGACACAACGTCATTACATATCTCCGAGGCAAAGCTCGCTCTGTTACAACACACTGCTATTACCCGTGTGAGAGGAGGCTTCATCACTTTTTACTCCCCTCGAGAACAGAAAATGTTTCTTTTATTTCATGCGTGTATCAGTCCAGAGCTCTTCACAAAGAGGTTCACAATCAAAATAAGATCTCGGAAAGGCCCACTGCCTCCTTTTTGGTCAAGATTTCTATACTACAGGGGCCATCGTAGGCTGGCAGGGTCACGTGGCATGCAACCCAAAAGTTCCCAAAGCTTTATTTGTTAGTCGCTCTGCCAAGCGCCTGTCAATTTCTTGAAACGAAGACAGAGCGTCCTGTTCTCCCTTCTCATGTCTTTTAGCCAAAAAGACGAGTGCAAAACAGGCCTATTTATTAAAACCTGTACATGCAGCTGGCCCTCATGATTTACAAAGCCAGGTGCGCCTTCACCCGTTCCTGTAGAGGAGTGCCCACCAGCTAGGCGACTCTTGTTACATGATTTACATTCACAATTTGCCCCCAATGGAGAGAAACACCCAGAATGCTGATAAAACGTATTGGTTACACACAAACGTACTGAAGATCGACCAAAAACTCGGAGACATTGCATTAAATGTAAACCAATTTTCCGTCTTCTGGCCTCACACTTCATCAAAACGTTAAAAGCGGTGTTATTAAAATCCAACCACAAACAAAAGGATCCACAATGAATTTTAAAAATCAGCCATACTAGTCAGAGGCTAGAATTTTAAAAAGCCCCACTGTAGATACGGAGATTCAGTTACGCCGTTTAGTAAGACGCACAGCGTTTTCTTTATACCTTTGGGGTCTGCACGGCCAATTGTACACCACCACCACTTTCATCTAATTTAATTTGGATTTCTTGGTATAGATTGCTTTTTTTCCCCCCATTTCAAACATAATTCTGATTCTCAGAATGTGACGTGTCAAGCGGACAGCCGGATCAGACTTTGACGGCAAAATTATTTCTTACATGTCACTGTCTGTGTGACACAGGTGATTAGCTTCATCTAACTGTGCCTCAAGCCAAACACGATGGATGAAAAGTGATTGATAATACAGGTCACTGGAGCTACACGGAGGTGGTGTGTTTAACTTCATTTAGGGAGAATGTCTCTGTGCAGGCAGAAGTAGATGGATGTTACAGTAATAAAACTGTACTTGAGGAAATATCTACTGGCAAGGCAGCGCAGGGATACAAGTCATCATACCTGCCGTGCCAACCAAAATGTAAAAATATTAGAGGCAGGAAAAATGCACTTCTCACCCTCCATGTTAATCACTGCTGTCAACCAGGTTTGATTGAGCTAAGCTCGTATTATTTTGCACAAGCTGGTCATTTCAGAATTTGGTTTGAATAAGACACGGGACCGGAGAAGAACGCACGCTAATATACGCACCACCAGACGAAATAAAGAGAGGACGCAAGAAGGAAAGACAAAATGATGTTGATGGCATAGCCTACGTACAAGTGTTACACGATGGTCTGGCTCATCCAAACTATCACAATTTAAACGCAATAAAGGAACAGAGAACCTAAGGAAGGACAGAGAGGGTCCATGTGAAACCAGCAAAGTGAATGCAACAGGCCACAAGAAAACAAAAATGTGTTGTCATCATCAGTGCATACCAGAAATATTATATATATATATATATATATATATATACACGAGGGGGGACCCAAAAATAACCGGAATTTTGTTGTTGTTAGGTTTATTTATTTATTTCCGGTTATTTTTGGGTCCCCCCTCGTATATATAATTTAAAGATTTTTGAGTGGTTCTTCTACAACAGGGGTGTCCAACTCCGGTCCTGGTGGGCCACAGTGGCTGCAGGTTTTCATTCTCACCCTTTTCCTAATCAGTTTTCACTGCCAATTAACTTCTTTTCCCTTCATTTTAATAGCCCTGTTTTTAAGGATTCAGTCCTCTGAATTGATTTGTTTCTTCATTAAATGAGCAGACAGATGACCAGCTAAACTGGGGCTTCAAACTCCAGCCAATTTCACTCCAACCAGTTTCTTAATGAGAAGCCCATTCTTGTTTGTTCATTAAAGCCGTCATTGAATATCAGGACTTGTCGCTGCTCTCATTCTGTTGCTTTTCTGTTTTTTTTCTAAGACCACCATCAAGAAGTTTTGGTGACCTGAGCAGGCCAACGTGACCGAGACCTTCACCTTTCTTTATTTTCAGGTGAGCTGGTCATGTTTTGTGTCTCATTATTGTTTGGCTGTTCATTAAGGAAAACGAAACTACTAAGGGGTCTGAGTCACGTCAATTAAAGCTCAGGCAAGACGAGTTAATCAGCAGCAAAAATGGCTCACTGATTAAGAAGATGGTTAGAATGAAAACCTGCAGCTGCTGCAGCCCACCAGGACTGGAGTTGGACACCCCTGTTCTACATGATGCATTTTGTTGAAGGTATGTAGATGGCGGTCTCTTAAAAAATTAGCAGTTGGCCTAAAGTGTTGGTCCCAGCTGTGTCACTACCTGTCCTTCCTCACTTTGCCCATCTGCAGCACAATAAGAAGAACTGTGAACGTCCGTATTTGCAAATCAGCTTGTAAGAGCTGAAACTGTGCCTGCTGGGATAGACGGGACATGTTGCAGGCACACACTTAAAGCATTAACCTGAAATATGTGAAGAGGGGCGCTCACAACAAAAATGTCTTCGGCTTCCTTTCAGTGAGATGGTCACTTATCATTGGATAATCTGTAATATTAACAAACTACAATTAGGGACATTATCACCGTTAGAATTATTTAGACAGAATATTTTTATACCAAATACTGGCTGAGATACGACTGAGCTCCTGTATTGTGTGAGACCCGTGCAAAGTTAAAAACAACGAAACACACCTGAGCATTTAAGATGTTGAAATCTGTCATCAAGATGTCGGATTTGTGCTTGCAATTTAACTCATCTCACATAATCCTTCAATCCAGAGGCCTTAATGAATAAAGGCAAGATCCATTTTACCACTTAATATTTTTTGTTTGTTTCCCTTAACGCAAAATTCATATTATGGTGTTTATGGTAGGCATGTCCTGATTGTCAGGTATACCTGAAAGGTTTACTTTGGCCATGTTAGCCGGGAGACGTCCAACACACACATTTCACCCCATCACATCGCTTTGCACTCATCATCTTCTTGAGATTTCCAAGTGTGTTTATTCTTGAGGTGTGTCACCTTCCAGCTACACCTAAGGCAGTGCGTCCCGATTCATTTTACCCTCGCACCCCCTGTGATGGACGAGGCCGATTTCGCACCCCATTGGTTTGAGAAGAAATATGAAAAATATATGAGGGTTAACGCAGAAAAACAGATCACCAATTGAAGCTTTATGAATAATGGATACTTTATTCACAGCTAACAAGAGGGTGGAAAGAGCAGCCTTCCACACCTCAACCACACAAAATACAAGTATGACACGATGTTCTTCATAAAGAAATTTACAGAAGGGATACATAGTTTGTAAATACTAAGTGCGCGTAAGAGCGGAAGTCATCCGTTTTAACAAGCAGCGTATTGCACTGATACAAAATAGCCTGTCCATTTAATTATTTAGGAATGGATAGATAAATTAAGATTTTGTACAAATAATGTTTTTCATTTTTCTTCCCAATCGGGAAGCACTGACCTAAGGTATGCGTGGTACCACCCCGGGACTAGAGGTGGCGCTGTCTAGAACGCGGTTTGTGTCTTTTTTTCCCACTCACTGCACCGAGAAATCTTCCTTTGAGAGCAACAAAGCCAAGGAAGCCGTGCTCAGTTATAAAAGGGGGACCTTCTTGGAAGTTGGTGCCTCATTTTGGAGCAGACTGCCATAAAGAGCGAGAGAGAGAAGGAGTCCTTTAAAAAGACCACCATTTCAGGGGAATAGTCCCAGCCAGAGAGCGCCATCAAGTGTGTGTTTTAATTGATGCTTTTCTTGTAATAAAATGATGTTTTGTCCGGTTGGCACCCTAAGTATTTGGCCTTTGCCCTGCCTCATCATTCCCCCCGCCACGAGTATAATAGGCATAGACTTCTTTGTATTACTGAAACACTTAATCTGAGGAGTCAGGCTTGAAAATGCAACTTTAGTGCAAGTGGTTTGGGACGGAGTGGTGACTCTGAGGCTAAGGATCTGTGCTGGTGTCCAGAAGGTCGCCGGTTCGAATCCCCGTCCCTGCCAAAAGAGCTCCTACTCTGCTGGGCCCTTGAGCAAGACCCTTAACCTGTAATTGCTCCAGGGGCGCTGTACAATGGCTGACCCTGCGCTCTGACCCCAAGGAGTATGCGAAAACAAGAAATTGTATAAGGCGAAATAAAGAACAAAACAAAACTATAAAGGTATAGTTAACAACACTGTATAATGTAAATATGAAGCCGCAGTGGCACTGATCATACAGAACAGATCAAGTGCTTAATATGGTCTCGTACGACTGTGATGTTGACTGCTAGCACTGCACTCCATCACGTAATCGGAGGTCTTCACAGCTTTAAAAAGCAGGAGCTCTCACTACTACATGGAGGTGTTGAGTTCTTTGGCCAAACAACTGAGAAAATGAACGAATGAAGCAACTTTACCTTTCCGGGTGCATTCTGGTCCATTCTCTGTCCAAACTGTGGGCCTTTCCATGCTCTGCTTCACTTCATATCAAGCCATGAGTTGACTTCCTTGCAAACCTTAACACGATTATTTGCTTTTTAAGGCAAGTAGACATCACCGAAAGACACAATGTAAAATTGCTCATCACGGCCTGGTCATTCTGGGCCCCTGATCATCTTCTCTCTCTAATTAGCTCTCGCTGTTACCTCATCACCGCCTAACAGCTACTGTGTGCTGGCAAAATGGCCGCCGTTGCATCAGCCAAGTGCATGCTGTGCACTGATGGTGGCTGAAGAGGCTCCCCACTCAGGATGTAAAGTGTTTTGAGTAGTGAGAAAAGTGCAATATAAATGTAAAGATTATTATTAATTATGAATATATTTACATTTAATGAGTCACCGGACTGTGAGCCCTGGAAGTCAGAGTGACTCTCTCAGGTCACACACACACACTTATGGAGAAAGTGGCGAGTAATGGAGCTGGCAACTCTTATTTTTAATAGTCCATCCCATTACCCACTGGGCCATACTGCCAACTTGTTTTAATAACAAAATCAAAAAGATATTTAAATAAAGCCGGACAAAGCTGTTCCTTTGCCATCAAAAGTATGATAATCAGCCTGCTGCTCCAAAGAAATCTGTTTAAATTTGAACTGCGGTTTTACTTTTTTTGAATACAGATACTCCAGGTGTAATATATTAAGTAACAGATGACCAAAAAAAAAAAGTTTCTATTCATTTTAAGTGGTGTTATAAAACTTTCTATTAAAAAGAAATATCCAGCAATCCTTGTGAAAAACAGATGGATAAAGGCAGAGGGAGGAAAATGCAATCTAACCATTTCACATAAAACACGCGTTGCACCACGTTTGCCTACAAAAACGAATCTTTAAAATGATTGTAATTAAATACACACCCTGCGACGCAACAGGTACGGGGCATTTGATGTAACGGGTGCCCATCCAGTCCCCAAACTCAGCGACAGGAGGGCACGTCAGGCCTGACATTGTAAGTTTCCCAGTCGCGCCTTTTAGCCCCCCGTTTGGCTTCAATTTAAAACCTGTAACATTTTTATAGCTCTTCAGAATCAAAGTCATTCAAATCTAAAACATCGCCATGAATCTCTTTTATATGCTCCTCTTAAAAATGTAATTGTGGATTAAGTTCATGTGACCGATACTAAACAGGGAAAGCGGCTTTGCAAAATATTCAATTTAAGAGAACGTAAAAGTTTCAACAAGAGGAATTTTTCCTCCGTCTGTTTACGGCTACGTACGCCGAAAAGGGGGTCTGACACAAGGGAAGGGTAAAAAAAAAAAAATTTCCGGATAACAGACAATAACGCAAACCAAACAGCATTCCAAGTGTGTGCAAGAGTACGCAGCTCTGTGAGGAGCCAAACGCGAGACAGCGACACCGCCACGGAAACTCAACAGCCAGCTGTCTTGACAAGTGCAATTTTGACGGAAAATAAAAGCAGGCCCGTGTTTTCGTGAAGCACCCTTTGTGTCCTGTTCATGCCGTGACGACGCAGACCCTTTGCTGCTCAACATGCTGTAACAGCAGATTAGATGTAACTTTTGTTCCAAATCTGATGTGGGAAGGCTTAATGAAAGTACTGAAGAAAAATTAAATTTACTCCCCCCCCCCCACCCCCCCGTCTGTGTGTAAGTCAATCAAAAAATGGTGTGGAGAAGGAAAAAAAAAAAAAAAGTAATTTTGCATAATCACTGCACACCATCTGGAACAATTAACCGAATTCTACAGAACTCCAAGGATCAGTCATATCGGCTTATTAAAGATCCGGAATTATACAAGTAATAAATCCTTGAAAAAACGAAGCGTACCCTTCCATGTCATCACTATTTTAACTTCAAATACTGAAGAATGCCTGATAAGCCTGAAAAGAGGAGATTAATATATGCAAATTACATCAAGCATTTAAAAGCCCCCAACAACTGTCTCAGTTTTTCTTTTTTTCTGTCCCTTATTGCAGGCTTTATGTTTTATTCATAGGCCAACTCACCTGTCACTTCATAAGCTATAATATTATGGGGGTATTATTAAACGGCATAACGCTGTGCTTTAATTGGAAAGCTTCATTGCATTTTCCAATTATTTGGAGTAAATTAAAAGCAGATGCACATTCTTTAATAAGGATTCTGATATCAGTTACTGAAAATCAAAAATTCTTTGTCATGGGGCCTCATGACATTTTGTGAACTGAAGTTAATTTTGAGAGCTTCCGAGACAATGCCTGCTGCCGCCTGACTGTTGCATTGTGAAGCCCCCCTCTCGCGTGGTAATTACTGAGCCACCTAATAATCTAATAATAAAGTTGCTTTTTAGCCTTTACGTTAAATCGTTTTTAGTAATTACGCTTCGCCATTAAACTCTACCCACTTTTAAATGTAGGTCCTGTATCTGCTCTCTGTCGATTCACGTACCCGAGCTCGTCATCGTCTCCCGCAGAAAAGGAGCGTCACAGACAGACATGACACAACTTTCAAGGACGGCTTTTGTATCGGTTTCAGAAAAAAAAATTAGGCGTCAAATTATTGAGGATTTTTGGCCATGTTCGAAAGATAATTAAACTATTTAATTATGGTGTGCATGTAGTAATTATTATGTACGGTATACAATATACGCAAAAACAAAAACACTAAATAATAAATACAAGGATGGATAGTACAAACGTGAAATAATGTTGTGCATAAAGCAATTAGATTTGGCCCCACAGGATCACACAATTGAATTTATTTTTTATTTAGTCATCGGGTAAGTTGTCAACAAATGTAGTTCCCTTTAACAGTGCCACTATTTAGTGTAACTCAATAAATGTGTTGATTTAAATTTTAAAGACCAGTTTTAGGATATTTAAGGTAAAACACACACAAATCTTATTCAAATGCCACACGTAAATGAAAATACGAGCCAACACTGCACACTGATAAGGCCAAACTGTTTATTAATGAGCCTTTTAGAATTAATACCCAGTTATGTCAAGGTGTAGGTAAGCAGAAATTTAGATTTAATAATTATTACAAAATTGTTTGAATATAAATGTGACCACAAGTAAAAGGAGTGCAGACAGTGTAAAACACAGCAACTAAAACCTTGTATAATGATGCGACATGGAAACACGGCAACTATAAAAAAATAAAGAGGCATGAAACTTAAGTCGACGCCATACTTGACTCCATCACTTAATGTTACTGCCACCAAACCAGAAAAGCTGCCTTCAATTCATAATGAGGTCTGCGTTCTCGTCGGGATGGCTTTGTGTGTGCAACGCTCATTGAAAACTCCAGCTGTTTGGCTTGTTAACCCAAAAAATGACTTCTGCCGATACCAGTCATGCAAACCAGTTAAACTCAAAATATCCAAAACGATTTGTTTTATGGAAGGAAGGTGGAAGAGTTACCAAGGCGGGAATATTTGTTACTTATGTACTCCTTCAAGTGGAGCGTGATTCATTCACTTGCTTAATGTGCAGGGCATCCTAGAGCCTGACTGGGCATCTCAATCTGCCTGACCTAAATCACGAGCGCAGGTACCGTACAAAGACCCAACCACAATTAAACGCTCACAGAAACTTTTGGTCAGGAGTAGAAGGTGCATTTGAAAGGTAATTAAAGCATTGCTTTTTAACAGTCTGGATTTGCTGGCAGAATTCTGGTTAAAGAGAAGGCTGCCACAATTTGTACTGCCATCCACTTATTTGCAAAGAGGATTTGCATCAAGACGCTCAGAGCTCTTACAAAACAGCTGACAGCTGTGAGGCCTAAATAGAAGGATCCATCAACTCACCTGGGGAGTGAAATTTTTATCTCTCATGTGGGCGCTTATCAGACCACCAGGTTTTCAGACTTGGATGTTTTCTGCATATGAGCCAGGTGGCTGATTCACTGTGTGTGTGTGTGTGAATCATATGTTACAGAAGCCCAACTGTACCCATGGACTGAAGAGATATGCATCTGGGCGCAAATTACCCAGGCAGATTAAATATTCTTACTCAGAAATGAAAAGAAAACCAAAATAATATATGGTGATTCAATCAAAATAAACTTTCAACAATTTTCTTCATTCTGTATCAATTAAGCATACTATGTTATAAATATTTTTACTAATACTATTTTTCTTATATGCAAACATTTTCATTACTTTATAGATTAAAATCACAGATAAAAAACGTGTTAATTAACAAATATATTAATTGAATAGCCAGTAGGTATTTTATAATGTAGTAAAATAAATAACACAATGACAATACAACACAATGCCAACACAAAGTCTTTAAAAAAACTGACAACACAACACAATGGCTTTAAAAAACACAATGACAATACAACACAATAGCTTTAAAAAACACAATGACAATACAACACAAAGTCTTTAAAAAAACTGACAATGCAACACAAAGTCTTTAAAAAAAACTGACAACACAACACAATGTCTAAAAAAACAATGACAATACAACACAATGGCTTTAAAAAACACAATGACAATACAACACAAAGTCTTTAAAAAAAACTGACAATACAACACAACGCCTTTAAAAAACACAATGACAATACAACACAACGCCTTTAAAAAACACAATGACAATACAACACAACGCCTTTATAAAAACACAATGACAATACAACACAACGCCTTTAAAAAACACAATGACAATACAACACAACGCCTTTAAAAAAACACAATAACAATACAACACAATGTCTTTTACAATAACACAATGACAATACCACACAATGGCTTTTGAAAATCGCTGAAGTCAAAGCAGCCCCTCTGCCCAATTACCAACGGGCCTACATGATTATCTAAGTAAACAAGTACGGGAAGTGAGCGCCAGCTCTCAGTTCCGACTGTGCGGTTCACATCACCTTATAATATTTTAAGGAATGCTCAGTGTCACAGACGCGGGCCGATTCTGAGAGATGAATAAACTTAAAGAGAGTGCGTTTTAAACCCGAGTGGTGAAATCTTTCTTCCTTCTAGCTCAATTCAAGACGCGTATGCAGTACACTTAATGTGTACATTATTAGCTGCATTCCCACGGGCTTGAGTTTATTTCTAGGAAGTTTGCCATGACGGACATAAAAATTAAGTACAATGCAACTGTAAAAGCAAATGGTTTTTCTGCATTCACGAAACTAAGAGTGTGTTATTTTCCAGCCGCCTACACACTGGTGCAGTACCTGTAGATGGTATGTGGTCAAGGCTACAAGTGGATTTTCCTTTCTTCACTTAAAAACACAAAGCTGCATGCAATGCCACATGAGCCAAAAATGGCAGGAGCGTAACTGACAAAATGTCAAAATTGACATAAAAGTGAAAAGGACGCGCAGTCCTGAGCGGTACCTGCTATCAAACTTGGACACACAGATTTTTACGACGACACGACGCTTAAACCTGCTCTTTTCATCAAATGCAGGATTCTGAACAGTAAATCCGGGTAACTTGTGAGTGTTTCCCATTCTTAGAAACCAGTGCATTACAGATGGGGCTCGAAAACACACTGCACTAACACATTTGTAAAAAGAGACATGGGTGCCAACTGTTTAATATTCTGTCTTTAAACACGTTTACACTTGCAAACAAGTGACAAAGATCTCTTTGTGTTTCTGTTATATACTGTCCTCAGAAGTGCCACCCTGTCTGTGTATCTCCTCCAATTATCCGCGCCTGACAAAGCAATAGCTAACGCTCTAGTGTGCAGCACGAGAAGGAGAATGGGGGGCTTCTTGGGGGGGGCTTTGAGAGTGAACGCTGAACTGTAACTTAACCTTCGGCACTTTCAAAGAAAGAAAAAAAAAGAAAGAAAACAATCTTCTCTGTTTATGAAAAGGCCAAGTCAGAAATATTGGTGCTGAAAGTCCATTGTAGAGATATTACTCTCTGCAGAGGTTCTGCCAAATCAATAAGAACAACCGTTTTTAATACTCTGGTAATAAATGTCACTGCTTGCGCCTAACATCTGCACATACAGTAGGCAAAGACGACAGCTTTCTGACATGTTCCTTTCTGCCATCCTAATGTAGGCTTTTTTGTTCAGTATGTGGCGGAAAGTTTAATCAAGAAAGCAGGCAATTCATCAATCGAAAGAGGACTGCCTGCACGGTGTTGACAGCGCACACATGGTTTTATACAGAGTAAACCTGGCCACCTGTCAACAACACCTTTACACTTGTATGGCGCACACAATGCACCTTACAATTAACACAAATCTCATCGTCTGTTCAAACTTTTCATTTCCTTACAAAGGGGGGCTTTGTTTGGGGGGTGGGGAGGCTTGGCTGTCTCACCACAATAAGACTGTGCTGGAAATTAACCCCTTCTCAGCAATCACAAGATGGCCAACGCTTTCTAGCACACATAATGGCTCTTCTTTCCCCCATCTTAATTAAAGGAGCATTCTTATCAACCTCCTTCTTCACTTTTAATGTTGCTGCAAAGTCTCTCTTACCAAGAAACATTTATTTACCACATCATAAAACGTGGTTTATTACTTTTGTGGCACAGTTGGCTTTCACTTCCAACCTCATCACCATACAGAGTTAGCCTATAGCTTTTGCCTAATGAACAAGGACTGATGGGAGTGCTCTCTCCCTAAATAAATGCATCAGATTCAATCCAGATCACCCCGTTCATACTGTCAAAACACACATATGAGGAGCCGCAGGAGACGCCTCTCTGACTTCTTAAGGTGCTTTTGTTATCCTTTACCTTCCACTGCATCAACATGAAGCTGAGGGTGAACAGCTGGTTACATAACACTGGCAGTGCCCCTGTTATTCTTTATGAGCTGTGTGTTTACCTGGCATCAACAAGGACAGATGGATGGATGGACAGAGGTGAAAGGCACTATATGACAGACAGATAGATATGAAAGGCACTATATGTTTGATAGAAAGACAGACATAGATATTAATTTTAGCATAGTCGGCAGGATGATAGATAGACACTATATAATTAGATAAATAGATAGATAGATGTGAAAGGCGCTATATAATAGATAGATATTAATTTTAGCATAGTCGGCAGGATGATAGATAGATAGATAGACACTATATAATTAGATAAATAGATAGATAGATGTGAAAGGCGCTATATAATAGATAGATAGATATTAATTTTAGCATAGTCAGCAGGATGATAGATAGATAGATAGACACTATATAATTAGATAAATAGATAGATAGATGTGAAAGGCGCTATATAATAGATAGATAGATATTAATTTTAGCATAGTCAGCAGGATGATAGATAGATAGATAGACACTATATAATTAGATAAATAGACAGACAGATGTGAAAGGGGGCGGCACGGTGGCGCAGTGGGTGGCGCTGCTGCCTCGCAGTTCGGAGACATGGGTTCGCTTCCCGGGTCCTTCCTGCGTGGAGTTTGCATGTTCTCCCCATGTCTGCGTGGGTTTCCTCCGGGCACTCCGGTTTCCTCCCACAGTCCAAAGACATGCAGGTTACGTGGATTGGCGATTATAAATTGACCCTAGTGTGTGCTTGGTGTGTGCTTGGTGTTTGTGTGTGTCCTGCGGTGGGTTGGCACCCTGCCTGGGATTGGTTCCTGCCTTGTGCCCTGTGTTGGCTGGGATTGGCTCCAGCAGACCCCCGTGACCCTGTGTTCGGATTCAGCGGGTTGGAAAATGAATGGATGGATAGATGTGAAAGGCACTATATAATAGATAGATAGATATTAATTTTAGCATAGTCAGCAGGATGATAGATAGATAGATAGATAGACACTATATAATTAGATAAATAGATAGATAGATGTGAAAAGCGCTATATAATAGATAGATATTAATTTTAGCATAGTCGGCAGGATGATAGATAGACACTATATAATAGATAGATTGATCCTTATTTGCATTTTGTATTTCACTTCTAAGTAATAAACCGCCAATATAATACTTCACTTTATTAACAAGAATGTTTATTTTAAATGATCCCCCCTCCAAACCCTGATGTTATGCTCCCAGTACACCCACTACAACTTAATAACAGGTGCACATGTATACTGCAGATTGATTTTTATTTTTCATTCCTCGATAACAGTTACAGACCCACAGTATGAACATTACTCTCTCATAATTGATTTGATGGGTATGAGTTATTTTAGGTCCATCACATGGTACTTATCCTAAGATTCTAATGTTCACAGTTTTGTCTTTCTAACTGCAGGCAAAATTCTTGTGAAAATGTCAGTCAGGGTGGAAAATGATTGTCTTAGATAGCAGAGAACGTTCGCAAGACTTTATATACAAAAAGCAATTAAAAGAATTCATGCAACTTCAAGAGGTTATGGAACACTCTTGCTATTGCCACAAAATGTGCATTACACAGCTAAATGTGTGGCTTCTCCACTAGATGGCATCACTACATACAGTACCAGTGTCTCCAAGTTCCAGAGGTCTGACTGAAGTGAGGAGACTCGTACCTTCACCAGCTTGCTTTATTTCACCACTTATAGTTAAATTCTTGAAAGCAGAAAGAGAGAGTAATAACGGAAAGGAAAATAATCAAACTACTCTGTCAAAAAGCTTGCCTCACTGTACAGGTATATCAGGTTATGCATCACCTAATGTAAGACATGCTTATATATTATTTTTCCACCGTCACAGATTATTTTGACCGTGCGGCTCTCTTGCATGGTCTCTCTGTCCAGCAGTGTATGACCCGTCACAGTTCAACTGTAAAAAAAAAAAAAAAAAAAAACCAGATCTGAAATCGGCTGTTCTTCCAAGTCATGTGTCAAATATGTAATAATGCTAATAATAAAGGTGAACTGTTCCCATGCTGTCTCGATCATGTCTCGCTGCACTGCCAGGTGTCCCTTCCACATGTAATTTGTGTTCATTTCGGAGATTCTCCATTGGTTTAGTGTGGATGTCTAAGTATTCTGTCATGGGCCGAGACTGAACCCCCCGCCCCCCCAATGATGAGTTCTTGTTTGGTGTCTGATGTAACAAGGGCACACCTACCCCCAAATCATCTGGTATTGGATTAAAAGGGGTTAAGAATGTGAAGAGCTTTTCTCTTTCTGGAGTATCTTTCTAATGAGCCTGAGCAAACAACATCGGGCCGGAGCTCAACACATGAAAATGCAATGTGCTGAATGTCAGTGTGAGGCAGGAAGACATTTCATCGGGCAAAGCAGATCAGCATAAATACCACAGACACACAGCAGAGAAAAAACCGTAAGCTTAGTGAAAAGTCATTTCAAAAATCCACACTTCCAACTGCTGTTTGAACGCCGAGGTTCTTGAAAAATTAAGCTGCCTCCTTTTTCATAATTCAGCTTTACATTTATTAATGAACTCCCTTTTTTTATTTACCAAGTCCTATACAGCTGCTTCCATGAAATACGAGTCCTCTAGATTTAGAGGAAAGATATAAAAGAGTTGCAATGGCTGAGGAGCCACCATAGAGTCCTTGACACCTTCACTGTAACATCAGACAGCTCGGCCGGCACTTCTCCGCACCGCGATATAAAAGACAAATAACTAAGAAAGAGGGTGTGGGCCAAGAAATGTGATTGGTACTGGCAAACCCTTTACTGTCTCAAGTGTAAATAAATTCAACCTGCCACCCGGGACCAGGCAATACAAAAGTGGTCTTTATTATAAGTACTGTACAATAAAATACAATTAAAAAAAATAAATAACAGGAGTGTTTTTTGTTGCTTAGAAGATTCACAGCTTTGAGGGGCACACAGCAAGACTGAGCAAGTGCTGCGGGCTTAAACAGCAAACTGACACGACTTACTTAAAGATCACCATACTTCACTCCATTCCAAAGCACTTTACGAATAGACCGTGAACGTGTGACTTTATTAACATATAGATCTTAAATAAAGGACTATGCAGGATATACGACTTGGGTTGGGGTAACAGACGAGATCCCAGAAAGAGGAGTTCTGCAGCAGGGATCTTCTGTAAGTCCTTACCTCTTTGGTCTGGTTATGGAGGGATCATGGGACAACAGACCAATACCCCTGGTGCAGGCTTTGTGCTGACAACACCAGAAAAGAGGAATGCAGAAGGGCTTTGGAAAAGTTTGGACAGATGAAGACAAATAGGAAGACGACGATGATCAGGATTCAGACATTAGCCAGTAGGGGGAGCTACTGAAAAGACTGGAGAAGTTTAAATATCAGGGATCAGTGGGAGAGCGCTGCTGCCTCGCAGTTGGGTGATCTGGGGACCTGGGTTCGCTTCCCGGGTCCTCCCTGCGTGGAGTTTGCATGTTCTCCCCGTGTCTGCGTGGGTTTCCTCCGGGCGCTCCGGTTTCCTCCCACAGTCCAAAGACATTAGGTTAGGTGGATTGGCGATTCTAAATTGGCCCTACTGTGTGCTTGGTGTGTGGGTGTGTTTGTGTGTGTCCTGTGGTGGGTTGGCACCCTGCCCGGGATTGGTTCCTGCCTTGTGCCCTGTGTTGGCTGGGATTGGCTCCAGCAGACCCCCGTGACCCTGTGTTCGGATTCAGCGGGTTGGAAAATGGATGGATGGATGGATGGATCAGTGGGAGCCCAAGATGGAGAATCAGATGACGAGATAACCCATAGAGTGCAGTGTAGATGGAAGAAGGTATCAGGAGTATTGTGTGATCAAAGAATTAAGGCCAAGGTTAAAGGTAAGGATTTTAAGACCAGCAATGAGTGCAGGAGAATTAAGATGTGGCAGAAATAAGTATGTTGAAATGGATGTGTGGAGTGACGAAGAAATGAGACAATCAGAGGAACAACAAAAGTGGGAGACAAATCTAAAAGTGCAGGAAGGAAGGCGGTAGTGGTGTTGGCGTGTGAGGAGGACAGACAATGAATATGTGTGCACAAGAGTGACGGGAATAGGAGAACAGAGAGATAGAAGGTGAGGGAGGACAAAGCAGAGGTGGATGGATAAAGTAAAAGAAGATCTGAGGGAAAAGGGCCTGACTGGAGAGGAGGTGCAGAACCGAGCTGTTTGGATGAGGTTATTCAAGCACATCGATGCCACACAGAAGTGGGAAAAGAAGAAGAAGATACTGTAGAATGTAAGTAAATGACCTGGGACAGGGTCACAAATGAAGAAGGGAGAGTTGTACCAGCAACTCTGTGAATTAAAGTCCAAACACTTTGCCATCTTACCACCTTAAGCATCCAAGAAAATAAACAGTTATTAACAATAAACTCATTTAAGATAAAACACTTATGCAACATTTGCCCAAAGTTTGTCCATAAAATATGGCACCCAACAAAACAACACTTCTGCAACAAGTTTCAGTTTGTAAAAAGCACGCCAAGACAGCCTGTTAACGGTGGTGACGGTTCACTCCTCATTTTATTATCAATTTCACTCCAGCTGTATAAACCACGTGTGCTTTTTTGTGTGGCAGTTAATGTTTAACAAAGCATACAATTCAGAACAAAAAAAAAAAGAATGAACTGAATAAAGACAAAGAGACATTTTTTCTGGATGACTGCAGAGAAATAAACCAAACAGCACCACAGAACGATTTCTGATCAAAATGTCAGGCTTTGATGAAATAACAACAATAACTCTGGCAAATAACAATTCGGTGCCAAACAAGGGTTTTAATTCAATCACATATACAAGTTTGATCTTCTCAGTTCACTGATCAATTTTAAAACTGAAGCTGGGGAGAGCGGACATTCTGCTTCTGGGCATCTGAATATGAAAACTGTGAAATCTTATTTTCTCCAAGACGGGTACCATCACTGCAGGCGCAATGTGTTTTGCTATTTTAACCTTTTGACTGACAGGACAATAAAACACTTGTTTGAGTTATAGGAAATCACTCTTGTTTCATCTGGGACAAAAAAACATTTTAATTGATAAAATATAAAAATAAAAATGATAGAAAAATAAAATTCTAAATTTGAAAATAAAGATAATAAAAAACATGGAACATCGGGATGCCTTCTCATTAAGAAATGATTTACTGAATTCAAATAAACTTATTTTGTTGTACCTAAGGAACACAAAGAGACACCACAGAGATAAAGCGGATGTTCTCGAACTACGGTGAAGTGACAGAGAGTGCGCTAACACTGGCAGAGGATGTCATGGTCACCGAGTCCACCTGTCATTATAGCCAAACTGGAGGTCTGGACAGGCAACCATTCCTGGTTTCTTACCTCCTGTACCACTTACTTCAACTGAAGTAGAATCCTGATCTGAAAATGACACAACTATGAAGAATGACAGCCAGAATGTCAACTAATCAAATATTCATTTTTAAGCCATTCGTTAGACATTTCAGTACCTACTATGGATATAAACATGGCTTGAATTACTATACACTAAAAAGAAGAAGTTAATGCATTAAATCACAAACTTTTGAATCTAAAGATGTTACAGAATTAGGAGTGTAAAAATAAAGGCGTAAACACTATTTTCTGTGATGTGGCCAAGTACATGAACTACTGTGTGAATATAAAGACTCTCTGCACTGAAGGGCACAGAAACTCAGCATGTGAATTTCCCCTTGGAATTAATAAAGTATCTATCTATCTATTATATAGTGCCTCTCACTCTGTCTATTTATTATATACTGCCTTTCGTATCTGTCTATTTTATAGTGCCTTACACATCCATCTATCTATCTATCTGTATTATATAGAGCCTTACACATCTATCTATCTATCTATTATATAGTGCCTCTCACTGTCTATCTGTCTATTTATTATATACTGCCTTTCGTATCTATCTATTTTATAGTGCCTTACACATCTATCTATCTATCTATATGTATTATATAGTGCCTTTCATATCTATCTATCTATTATATTGTGCCTCTCACTCTGTCTATTTATTATATACTGCCTTTCGTATCTACCTATCTATTTTATAGTGCCGTACACATCTATCTATATGTATTATATAGTGCCTTTCATATCTATCTATCTAGTATATAGTGCCTCTCATTCTGTCTATTATATACTGCCTTTCGTATCTATTTTATAGTGCCTTACACATCTATCTAACTATATGTATTATATAGTGCCTTTCATATCTATCTATTATATAGTGCCTCTCACTCTGTCTATTTATTATATACTGCCTTTCGTATCTATCTATCTATATATCTATATGTATTATATAGTGCCTTTCATATCTATCTATCTATATGTATTATATAGTGCCTTTCATATCTATCTATTACATAGTGCCTCTCACTCTGTCTATTATATACTGCCTTCCATATCTATCTATCTATATGTATTATATAGTGCCTTTCATATCTATCTATTATATAGTGCCTCTCACTCTGTCTATTATATACTGCCTTTCATATCTATCAAGTCACATCTCACAGAGTCTGTCAAGGCGCTACATGCGAGTGAAGTCGTATCTCAATATCTCAGTCTACCACTGCTATTGCGTCTCAGTCACCTATTATAGTGCTGCCACCTAGTGGATAGCCGCAGAATTTTGGGTTAAACAGCTTACGGAAAATAGCACTATAAACAGTCCATAGATATGTTGCAAAAAATGCATAAAGCTTCTTGTGTTCTGAACTAACTAGACTGCAAGAGGAGTATTTGATGATAATGACGGTGATCATGACAGTGACAATCACTTAAATGATGTAGAAGTTGTAGGCTCCGGCACCGATGAGGATCGCTTTCCCGGAGGAGTTTCTTCATTGCAAGGCGTCCGACTTGTCCTGACTGTCAGGACCGCACTACATGGACAAACAATCACCAACTACCAAATGTGTTGTGGACAGAAGCCCGTTATATTTACAGCACTTTGCGTGGCGCCATGCTTCGGGCTCTCTCATTCAAAAGCCGACTTTCAGTCGTATTGCTGGTGAAAATAAAGTAATTAACATTTACATTTTCAACAGAGTTAGTGTTTATAATAACATCATTGCTTTTGAATACAGCTCTTTATATTTTTCCAAGTTTCCAAAGAGTTCATTATTTCTCATATATGCACAGACCTATCCTGCAGCGTCCTGGTAATGAATGGTGTAGCAGTCAATGTTTTAAACATCAAAGCTTTCCTCGGTGTTATAATCCACTCTAGATATATAAAATCCAAAGCCTAAAAGTGCAACGGTGACGTTTTTATGTCACGTTTTAAATTGGGCTTATTTTAAAACCTACATATATATGTTTGGTATCATTCTTTTCAGAATTTATTGAACTTTAATGCGATGTTGTTAGATTTTCAGATTCTTATTCAATTTTTAAATTATAAACTAAAAAATATCAAGAACTCACAAGACAAGATTTAAGCACGCCCAGGGCTAGAAATAAAAGACAAAGAGTAGGACAGCTGCTGTACAGGCTTTGAAATGTTTGAAGCGCCGCACGAGATGAAGATCACACAGCATGGCAGCAAACCAGCAGCTGATCGAGCAAAGAGGAGGTTAAAAAAAAAAACTATTTGTTTCCCATTGTATCGCCGTTTAAGAGGGGGTTTTGGAGAAGCGACCGCGTCTCCTTGGGGTGTGTTCAGCCCCCCTCTTCACAACGCGAGCGGCAGAGACGCGAAGTGGCTGGCAAGTGAAGCGAGCAGAGGGGAACCCCCAGGTTTTTAATATAAACCTAAAAATAAATGCCTGTTAATTATCAAGTGCTCATCCGACTCTAAATATAAAACACAATCACAGGATATTCTGACTTAAGGGGAGCAACAATACCCCAAATCTGAAATGTAACGAATATCCAACAGAAAGATCGACTCGAAGCCTAAGGGTGAGCTTCAATGACAATAACTGTCCTAGCATTTGTTTATTCAAACAGAAAAATGTGAGTCCGTAGGTAAAGCAAAAAGAGAAACAAAAACCGTCCTTAAAAGGAAACAACATTCAGGACGAGCCTACGGGTGCCACAACAGTGTGAAGAATGAAGTCAATTTGGCCAATTTGTTATTTCACTTGTGTAGAATTCCAACTGTTCGATAACGCTGTCTGGAATTCCAGCTATTTATTTTCATTCTACACTGCAGTGCCGAGCTCGGCTCACTAGGATCAGAGGCGTCTCCAGCTCTCTCATCTTTATTCCCTGAAATGAAGGAACACTCCAACCACCACAGGGTGTCTCTGCGTGTCAAAATAAAAGATCCTGAACTAACAGTCTTCTCGTCCTGGAGGAAGCCTGCAGCTATACTTATCCATCTGAAGTGTGTTAAGTTTCAATTTCCAGCATTCCTCTGCATTCAATTTAAGACAACTCCTTCGAGTTAAAGAGCTGTTGCCAAATAAAAATCTGTTTCTTTTTGATGCACTGAACTGGGATTCTGATGTTTTAATCTTTCCACAGGAGAAAGCTGCAGACACAGGAAAGTTGAGCCAACTAGCAGAGCAAAGAATTAGAATGATGGAGACAGGAGAAGTGAAGAGCAACAATGGATTAGCATTCTTATTACTTCACTTCTAAAATAAGAAACATTTAAGAATGTAAATACGTTCCTTCTATTGAAACAAGACACACACTTTGCAATCCATTTAATATGAATATTTAGAGCCATTCTCGGTAACAGAGAGACAAAGTCAGTGAGGCGAGATGGCGTTGGATTGGACATGTGTTGTGGAGAGATGCTGGGTATTACTGGGAGAAGGGTACTAAGGATAGAGGAGAAGAGGAAGGCCTAAGAGAAGAGTCTATGGATGTGACAGGGCAAGATGACGAGGGCAGGACGATACGGAAAAAGACGATCCGCCGTGGTGACCCCTAACGGGGGCAGCCGAAAGAAGAAGAAGCATGGCATGGTAAAGGCTGATTCAGTGCAGGCTGGTTTTGTAAAATTAAAAATGGCTGCAGTTACTGAGCCTTCTACCATTCTAAGCAACTGGATACACACAGAAACCTTAGTGTTTTGTTAGATAGTAGATCTATCTTCAATGTCACAAGACATTTATTTATTTGCATAGTCATTTATTTTTTTTCTGAATTATTCCTCCTTAAATTGGACAGTAGTGGGTTGGAGACGATGGCACTGACCAGAAAGCAGGAGACAGAGCTGGAGGTGGCAGAGTTAAAGATACTGAGATTTGCACTGGGTGTGACGAGGATGGACAGGATTAGAAATGAGGACATTGGAGGGTCAGCTCAAGTTGGACAGTTTGGAGACAAAGTCAGAGAGGCGAGATGGCGTTGGTTTGGACATGTGGAGAGGAGACATGCTGAGGAAGAGGAAGGTCTAAAAGGAGGTTTATGGATGTGGTGAGTGTGACAGAGCAAGATGACGAGGACAGGAAGATATGGAAAAAGACGATCCGCCGTGGTAACCCCTAACGGGGTGTGATGGATGGTCGGCTAAATATTCTGGCCCTCACCCCCAGGCCGCCAGGTGGAGCTCTCCCGACAGCATGGACGTTCCCCGAATTCCAGCAGGGCATCATGGACTTTGTTGTTTGTATACACAGCCCTGCTGGATACCATGGGGGCCATCAGGAGTCGCTGTAGGGAGGCTGTCAGACTGCTATGTGCCCTATAACCTGGTCAGATGAACGGGAGGAATGACATGCTTCCAGGTTGAAGAAAAGGACGTGTACTCTGACCCGGAAGTAATGAGGACTTGTGGTTTATTGGACAGGAACCACTTCCGGGTCAGGGGATATAAAAGGACTCTGGGAAAGCCCAGACATTGAGCTGAGCTGGGAGGTAGGGTGGCTAAGTGTCTGGGAGCGGAGCAGAGAGTATTGTGATTACTGATTTATTGTATGTATAGTGTGGAGTGGAGGGTGCTTTGTGCACGTAGTTATAAGAAAATAAAGAAGTCTTGGACTTTTACCTGGTGTTTGGAGTCGTACCTGAGGGTTCAAGAGGTGGATCAGAACCTCCACTGCTACAGGGGGCAGCCAAAAGAAGAAGCAGCATGGCATGGTAAAAGCTGATTCAGTGCAGGCTTGTTTTGTAAAATTAAAAATGGCTGCAGTTACTGAGCCTTCTACCATTTTAAGCAGCTGGATACACACAGAAACCTTAGTGTTTTGTTAGATAGTAGATCCATCTTCACTGTCACAAGACATTTATTTATTTGCATAGTCATTTATTTTTTTCTGAAATATTCCTCCTTAAATTGGACAGTAGTGGGCTGGAGACGATGGCACTGACCAGAAAGCAGGAGACAGAGCTGGAGGTGGCAGAGTTAAAGATGCTAAGATTTGCATTGGGTGTGACGAGGATGGACAGGATTAGAAATGAGGACATTAGAGGGTCAGCTCAGGTGGGACGGTTTGGAGACAAAGTCAGAGAGGCGAGATGGCGTTGGTTTGGACATGTGGAGAGGAGACATGCTGAGGAAGAGGAAGGTCTAAGAGGCGGTTTATGGATGTGGTGAGTGTGACAGAGCAAGATGACGAGGACAGGACGATATGGAAAACGATGATCTGCTGTGGTGACCCTAAACGGGAGCAGCTGAAAGAAGAAGGGGATTCTTGACACCAGAGAAGCTCAAACTAATATAAGGAAGGGCTAGAAGTGGCCCAGAATGATTGTGTGTAAGAGGGGACCACAATGCCCGTCTTGAGTCAGTCCCCCACCTTCTGTCCTTCACAGCCCTGACAGGCAGCAGCTCCCACGAGAGTGAAGTTATAAACGGACTACTGGTTGAACAGATGGATTAAATGTGCCGCCATTTTGTCATCTTTTTCGCAAAGTACACTTACAGGGTGTGACCTGTAGGGGGCGCACGTGCACACCAAACAACCAGACACAACCAAACCATGCAGTCACGGGTTCAAGGAATGAAGTGTTTACTCCAAACAAAATACCTCCTACTGGTTTTTATCACTGGATACATCTGTCAGGAGTTGCATTTCGATTCGCTTCTTTCCCTTCCTTGTCCACCTCCACTCTCCGACACTGACAGCTGGATGAGGCAGAGCGGCTGCTTTTCAACACAAATAATTCTTTTGCATTTATATAGCGTTTTTCTCACTACTCGAAGCGCTTAGCAATTGCAGGTTAAGGGCCTTGCTCAAGGGCCCAACAGAGCAGAGTCCCTACTGGCATTTTACGGGATTCGATTCCCATTCCGATTGCCAGTGCAGATCCCTAGCCTCAGAGCCACCACTCCAGCAGGACTGCCACCTGGAAATGCTTCCGGGACTGGTGGAACCTCTCTGTAACTGGGGTGCCTGCTGCTAGCAGCTCCCATCAGTGGCGTAGCTTCACGGGGAAACATCTGTCCCCGGGCGCAGCATCCAGGGGGCGCCAAATTTCCCTTCCCCATTGCATTTTGGCAAACAGGACGGGGCGCTGTAAACCCTAGCTACGCCTCTGGCTCCCACTAGTGGCACCCGAGAACCTCAAGAGATCTGCTCAGTAAAACTACAAAACTCCCGTGGTGGGTGTCCACACTGGAGCCACACCAGGTATACTGGGGGAACACAAAGCCTCGGGTGTCTTCTGTGCTGCCCTTATAATGGTCTCCTGACCAGAAAAGGTACCAGAAACCAATCAATCCGTCCATCCAGGTCCTTCCTTGATCATGGCATCCTAGCCGGGTAAGGAACTACCCACCGCAGCTGGGATGCCAGTCTACCCTCGTCTTCTGGGACACCTCATTTTAAGGACTCAATACAAATCTGCCAACCATTTTGCATTTAAAAAAAAAAAAACAATACTTTTATAAAGCAGACTCATTTTGGTATTTAATTAAGCAGAATAAAATGACTGATACACAGGTAAGCTTTAACAAAGCGTGTTTGTGTGTAGGAGGTAACAGAAAAGACACACAGTTAGCACGCTGACCCCCAGAGCCAATTAGCCACACAAACCTGGCACTTCCCGTGTTTTGTAAGGCCCACCGTACGACGAGTAGGCAGCATAAACAACAAAAAGAGGACAACACGGGTGTTCACAGATCTTAGGCATAAATTATCAAATAAAAATTAAAAACTCTCTTTCACATTAATATCATTAATTCGTTTCTTGCCAGTAGTTGCCTTACTGCATATCTAGAAAAATCTTTTATGAAATTCAGAGAGCAAGTGTCACATGTAATAAAGAAATGTAAGGCACTATTTGCAGAATAAAGTTTATATTAAGAACTGCAACCTTTGTTTCATCTTTACTTGTAACATGCACAGTGACACCTAATTATTATTATTATTTAAAAAAAAAAAAAAACACAAAATGAAGAGTCGTATTTCTAGTCGTTTTGATGAAAGGAGTGTGATTTTCTCCAGCACGCAAGATGAGAGGTCTGTTATGTGTTGCACCTATTTAGCACAATTAAGGAGATCGGCAAATTGTGCTTGTCATGTCAGTGAAGAATTTGCATAAAGCAGACCCTCATTTCGGGGAAAGGGAGGTGGCAAAAAAAATAAACTAAATGATAAAAAAAAAAAAAATGTATGGCAAATACGGAGCAGCAGTAATCACAAAGATGAGACGGAGGAAACAAATAAATTACCTGAGATGGTATAGATGTTTGAGTTCTGGTGCTCAAAGTCAGGCCTTGTGTTGTTTTTTCCACGGAAAGAGGCAGGCAGGGTCATGGAGATATGTCTGGAAAAGAGAGAAGGGAACATCAAGAAAATCAAACCCTGAACGGTTACTAATAGTTCCAGGTCTATTAAATATTTCTCAATAATATAAAAAAAAAAAATCCTGAAAAGAAACAGTAGGGCGTCAAGACATGATCTTCACATTAAGATCACGGAAGACAGTTAAACATGAGACTTTGTGACCCCGGACCATCTCGCGATGACGTAGAACATGAGATTCTTGCGAGACACGCCCTACTTACGATCAATATCAAGTAAGACAACGAGGCAGCAAAACATTCAGTCACGTGAAGGATTTGAGCAGTTATAGTAGGTTTTGTTATTAACTTTAATGTCACTCTTCTCTGTGCCCACTGCTATGGACTCATTCATACAATTATGTTAATTAAATACTCATACAATTTCCCCTTGGGATTAATAAAGTATCTATCTATCTATCTATCTATACAGGCAGACCAAGTATGGTACACAGGGGCACAGCATCTTCATTTAGAATTGCTGAGCCAAGCACAGTACTAGAGAGCCAAAAGTCAACTGAAGAATTGACTAGTCAGCCTAAAGACAGACTAGTATATTTCTGTCTTATGTCAGCACACTTTCCTTGTTGGGAGAATGAGAACTGTATGTAAGCATTGTGCTATGCCTGTATTTTTGAAGGTGGGATTTGAGTCCTTTCCTGTCCTTGTTTGGATCCAGAGAAGGAGCCTGCACATGGAGCAACCAGAATATAAGGATGGACCTACGGCCAACACTCTGAAGCTGCCGGGCGGAAGATTATGTCTTCTGTCTGGTGAAAATCCTTTCAGCGTGGCAAACAAAAGATGGCAGACTGCGTTGATCAAGACACCCACATGCTTGAGAGTCTGTTATAAGCTTCCCGTTTGTGATATTCGCGTGAAACCGTCAATAAAGAGCTAAATTATCCTTTATGCTTCTTGTGTAATCTTGTAACCATCATATTGCATGAGGGGTGGGGATAATACCTTTTTTATTTATAATTATTTAAATTCAGGTTAATTAAAACGCTGCAATTCAAAAGAACACATTTCCAGAGAGCTAATAATGCCTCTTAAGGAAACAAGCACACACAGATCCAGGGTCTCAGCGCATATAAAGCGTAGAAGGACAATATGTTATAAATGAAACGTCGACGACTAAGCGAAGAAGAAAGCAGCGCGGAGAAAAGAGACTCAAAAGCATTGGAGAGAAAAAAGAGCAAAAAAGAAAAAATAATCAAGGTGCAAATTCAGAAAATAAGGAAAGTAATTATCAGATCGTAAAGAGTGGGATTGAAACAAAGCATGTCCAATCGGGCTCAGAATTAAAAGGCAAAGTAGAACTTCATAAACACGTTCACAAACGTTGGCGCTATACACACGCAGAGCAGATTATGAAAGTAGCAGAATTTGAAAGGCTGAGAAAAAAAAAAAGTTTGCGCAATACAAATGTGGAGAAAGTTAAAGAATATGAAAGTAGGAAAATTAGAAAGCATAAAAAAACAAAGTAAAGATCGCAGTAGCGCAAACAAACGTAAATTATTACTCGAAAAAAGGAAAAATAATCACCACGGACCAGGTGTAAGTGAAAAAAAAAAAAAAAGCAGGACAAAGCGAGGTCAGAAATAAAAGACAAAGAGTAGAAAACAAAGTAAAACGTCATAAAGAGGTTACAAAACAAAGGGGCCAAACACATGCAGCGCAGGTTAGAGAGAATGAAAAGTGGAATTCAAAAGACTAGGCGCGAAACACATGCAGAGCAAGATACAGAATATGAAGGCAGAAAAAAACGAGTGTCAAAAAAAAGAAAGTAAACATCGCATTTGCGCAAAAAACTCGGAGAAATAACAAAAAGGCGAATAGACATCGAATAAATGGACACAGGTGATATGTCAGAAGTATGTAAACATTGTAAGGCTTTGAAGTTTAAGTCAGAATTTCAAAAACATGGTTTTACCTCACATGCATTTATTGGTTACTTTGCAAAAAAAGATTATTAACTGCTGATGATGTTGATCGCTTCGTCTGTGCTGAAATTCCAAACAGAGAAACCTCTCCTGAATTAGGGTACAAAGTCATTAAACACACGTCTCACTGACCTCATTTAAAAGATTCAGCATATTGGGACTCGAAACATTCCTAATACTGTTTTTACAGAAGTTCTGAAATAGCAACAATAAAAAGAAAAAAAAAATCTTAAAAGTGTGTATCTGGAAATCCAAACACGGGGTTGGCGGGCGAAGCCCCCTAGTAGATTATAAGTAAAAGAGGAACAATCACGGTGGATTTTCTGAAACAAATCATTATTATTAGTTACTAAATGAATCCATTTTATCCAAGTTTAACACCCTGGCAAATAAATAAACCAGAACCAGCAGTTGACCAAACACATAATATTTTCCCAGGCAAGCTTTGCTCTTCATCTCTTATTAAAAACTGGGTGTATAATTCCATGGGTACACTTGAAGACTTCCTGATCCGCATTGTCACTCCGTGTGGAGCATAGCAGTCTACTGCTGCCAGGGCTGCTTTTGAGATTTGGAAACGACTCCCATTCAGAACAGAACTGCGTGGAGCCAAATGAAAGGAGTGTTGGGGTTCTTTCAAGTCGCTCAGGGGCCTGTGGGACTGTTTTTGGCACGCACCAGCAGTTTTCTTTTATATCATAGGAGACATAAGCAGCGACACCCTTGCAGTGCAGTAGAGGCACAGACTGCCAGATCTCTATATGTCAGTATCTTAAAATGTTGTAAAGGACAGAAGGATGGCTGGAGTACTAAAGAAACGGTGGGGAGAAAAATGGGTCACCCCACTTAATGCAATAGTCCAAAAAAAAATAAAAAACAAGGCTTCTTAATTGCCTCCTCAGCCAACTCTGCTCTCCTTCGTTTGCATGTCGTTGGGGTGTTTCATCACACAGAGGCTTCTGTCTCAGTTTTACAGAGTTCTGGGTGGAAGGAGCAGGGCTTCTGGGATGCTGTGTGCAGGGCCAGTTGCCATCATGAGGCATCATCTTGGCAGAGAGATAGCGAACGGCGCCCCCTCTCACCTCAGGGTGGTACTGCATACCTTAAGAGAGTCTAGAAACTCCAGTCCTGGATGACCACAGTGGCTGCAGGTTTTCATTCTAACCATCTTCTTCATTAGTGACCAGTTTTTGCTGGCAATTAACTTCTTTTGCCTTAGTTTTAACTGACGTGACTCAGACCCCTTAGTCGTTTCTTTTTCCTTAATTAGCAGCCAAACAATAATGAGAAACAAAACAAGCCTCCACATGACCAGCTCACCTGTGTGCCCGTCACACAATATCTGAACATAAAGAAAGGTGACGGTCTCGGTAAGGCCACCAAACATTTTGACGGTGTTCTTAGAAAAAAAACAGAAAAACGAACAGTTTTGGAAATGTCTGCTGTGGCAGAATGAGAGCAGCAACAACCACAGGGAATTAAATAACTGGTTTAATTAACAGTAAGAATCGGCTTCTCATTAAGAGATTGGTTGGAGTGAAACTGGTTGGAGTTTGAAGCCCCAATTTAGCTGGTCACCTGTTGGCTCACCTCACATCTAATTTCTGTTTGGCTGCCATTTAATGAAGAAATAAATCAATTCAGAGGACTGAAGCCTTAAAAACAGGGCTATGAAAATGAAGGGAAAAGGAGTTAATGAGCAGCGAAAACTGATTAGGAAAAGGGCGAGAATGAAAACCTGAAGCCACTGTGACCCTCCAGGACCAGAGTTGGATACCCCTGGTCTAGAAGGTGATCCTCAGACACCCATGTCTGACAATGTCCACAGGTGCACCAAAAGATTTCTGCTCCCATTGAGGAGTTCACAAAATGCTTTTTACTGCAAGGTACGACTGCTTTTAGCCCTGAATCTATAAAGCACTACAGGCACCATCTGTAAATACTTTACTTACATCGAGGTTCTTATTCTGATATAACAAATGGAGGGCAGCAGGGTGGCGCAGTAGGTAGCGCTGCTGCCTCGCAGTTAGGAGACCCGGGTTTGCTTCCCGGGTCCTCCCTGTGTGGAGTTTGCATGTTCTCCCCATGTCTCTGGTTTCCTCCCACAGTCCAGAGACATGCAGGTTATGAGGTGCATTGGCAATTCTAAATGGGTGAGAGTGTGTGTGTGTGTGTGTGTGCGCCCTGTGGTGGGCTGGCGCACCCTGCCTGGGGTTTGTTTCCTGCCTTGCGCCCCGTGTTGGCTGAGATTGTCTCCAGCAGACCCCCGTGACCCTGTAGTTAGGATATAGCAGGTTGGATAATGGATGGATGGATAACAAATGGACTTTCACACATGGATACAGTGTGAAACCACCCACAGTTTCTTGAACATCATTCATATTTTTTTGACTCTTGGCGCCTTTACTCCATTGTCACCCATTAAGCTGTGCCGGTGTCTCGAGTGGATTACTGGCCTCGAAGTAACTTTTTAGACATGTCATCGTGTTCAGAAGCCAAGCTTGATGGATGCCCTTTCACTAGACAGCATGAGGAGGCTTCCACTTCTTTAATACAGTGATCCCTCGCTATATCGCGCTTCGCCTTTCGCGGCTTCACTCCATCGCAGATTTTATATGTAAGCATATTTAAATATATATCGCAGATTTTTTGCTGGTTCGCGGATTTCTGCGGACAATGGGTCTTTTAATTTCTGGTACATGCTTCCTCAGTTGGTTTGCCCAGTTGATTTCATACAAGGGACGCTACTGGCAGATGGCTGAGAAGCTACCCAACTTACTCTTCTCTCTCTCTCTTGCGCTGAATTTCTCTGATCCTGACGTATGGGGATTGAGAAGGGTGGCTGTTCACACACCTAGACGATACGGACGCTCGTCTAAAAATGCTGAAAGATTATCTTCTTTGTGCAGCTGCTTCCTGACACGACATGCTGCACGGTGCTTCGCATACTTAAAAGCTCAAAGGGCACGTATTGATTTTTGACTTTGTTTCTCTCTCTCTCTCTCTCTGCTCCTGACGGAGGGGGTGTGAGCTGCCGCCTTCAACAGCTTTGTGCCGCGGTGCTTCGCATACTTAAAAACAAACAGCCCTATTGATTTGTTTGCTTTTTTCTCTATCTCTGTGACATGATCTGCTCCTGACACGCACTCCTTTGAAGAGGAAGATATGTTTGCATTCTTTTAATTGTGAGACAGAACTGTCATCTCTGTCTTGTCATGGAGCACAGTTTAAACTTTTGAAAAAGAGACAAATGTTTGTTTGCAGTGTTTGAATAACGTTCCTGTCTCTCTACAACCTCCTGTGTTTCTGCGCAAATCTGTGACCCAAGCATGACAATATAAAAATAACCATACAAACATATGGTTTCTACTTCGCGGATTTTCTTATTTCGCGGGTGGCTCTGGAACGCAACCCCCGCGATGGAGGAGGGATTACTGTATTATGGAAACAATGCTGAGAGGGACCACCAAATACTTTGACCCTCTTTTATATCCTTTTCTTAACTTTATTTCATCACCTAAGCTATGATTTGCTCTTAGACTGCTCATTATTTTCCCATTTCTTTCGTAATTAACATATGCTCAATAATTCATTTTTACGCAGACTTCTGTTCTTTACGTAGGAACTATGATGGTGTCTTGAATGGTACGCTGACAATGGGATGGCACTTAATACCCTCAAAAAAAAATTTCTGTCGAAAGTCTACAGCTAACACCACTTCTTCTTTTGGCTGCTCTGCTCTGTCCTCGTCATTTTGCTCTGTCACACCCATCACCTGCATGTCCTCTCTCACCACATCCATAAACCTTCTCTTAGGCCTTCCTCTTCTCCTCTTCCCTAGCAGCTCTATCCTTAACATCCTTCTCTCATTATCCCCAGCATCTCTCCTCTGCACATGTCCAAACCAACGCAATCTCGCCTTTCTAGCTTTGTCTCCAAACCATCCAACCTGATCTGACCTTCTTCTTCTTCTTTCAGCTGCTCCCGTTAGGGGTCGCTACCACGGATCATGTTTCCATCTGTTCCTGTCCTCGTCAACTTGCTCTGTCACACCAATCATCTCCGCACATCCATAAACCTCCTCTTAGGCCTTCACTCTTCTCCTCTTGCCTGGCAGCTCTATCCTTAGCACCCTTCTCCCAATATACCCCTCATCTCTCCTCTGCACATGTCCAAACCAACACAATCTCGCCTTTCTAGCTTTGTCTCCCAACCGTCCAACCTCAGCTGACCCTCTAATGTCCTCTTTTCTAATCCTCTCCATCCTCGTCACACCCAAAACAAAACTCTGCCACCTCCAGCTCTGTCTCCTGCTTTCTGGTCAGTGCCTCCGTCCAACATTAAAGCAAGGAACTATTTTGGGTATCTGCTGAGAAGCAACTAAAATGGTCTTAAAAATGTTCTTCCTGATCAAGCGAGCGGGTGATAAGAATACAGGGAGGTGTCCGGCCCTTGTGCCCAGACCCGGTGGCCATGAACTGGATGGAGAATGTGATGTTACAGTCCCCTGCACAATTACTGGCATCCCTGGTATAATGAGTAAAAAGGATTATAAAAAAATCACCTTTATTAATAAAGTTAATAATTAATAAAATTCTGCTCTGTACTTGTAACATTTGTATTGCATTTCTATTATATTGTATTGAGGATGACTTGTGTTCTGTTCTGTGTATTGTATTGTATTGTATTGACCCCCCACTGTATACCCAACCCACCTGGAATGGGGTCTCTTCTATTTTTTTCCTCTATGAGAGTTTTTTGGGAGTTTGTCCTTGTCTTCTTAGAGAATGTCAAGGCTGGGGGGCTGTCAAAAAACAAGGCCTGTTAAAGCCCATTACGGCCCTCCTGCTGTCATTTTGGGCTATATAAAAATTAACTTTATTACAATACAATACAGTTTATCTAATCTCACATTGAAAAAAACATATATACTTACACAGAGGGACAAATTTGTTGGACCCCTTACAGCTCGTTGAAAGCGCGGTGTCCCTCTTGAAAAGTGATGAACAGCAACTGTCCCCTGTGTACCTACCTGCACGCCTCTGAGATGTCATCGAGTAAAGCAAAGCAAGTGTGACAAAACAGAACCAAGTATTACTTATTCTACAAAAACATTCTAAAATGACCTGGACACATTTATTAGTACCGCTAAGAAAAGATCCAAAATAACTGGATTTGTGTGAATTTTCAGACTCGCTAATTTCTTGATTTCGCATCACACACATCTCCAATCGTGCCATTAGTCATTCAGCCAATTTAAATGGAGAGAAGCTGTCACTCTGGTGTTTGGTGTCCTCGTGTGTCACACACTGAACATGGGCCACAGAAAGCAAAGGAGAGAGTTGTGTGAGGAGATCAGAAACAAAATGACAGACAAGCATGTTAAGGGCAAAGACTAGAAGACCACCATCTCTAAGCAGCTTGATGTTCTTGAGACAACAACTACAAATATTATTATTAAGAAGTTGAAGGTCAATGGGACTGTAGCCAACCTCCCTGGATGCAGCCCCGCGGCAACAGGAAAAATTAACCGCAGAAGGATAGTGAAAATGGCAGACAAAAAGACCAGGACAACTTCCAAAGAGATACAAGTGGAACTCCAAAGCCAGAGAATCAATTCAGTGTCTGCTTGCACCATCCATCACTTTTTTGAGTGGCAGTGGGATCAACGAAAGAAGATCCAGGAGGACTCCACTGTTGAAAGAAACAGAAAAAAAAAATTGCAGAAATGCAGACTGACAAACTGCAAAACTTCTGGGAGAATGTCATTTGGGCATTAGAGCGAAAAGAGCTTTTTAACAAATCACATGAGCTCTGTGTCCACCACCGAGAAAAAACGAAGCCTTCAAAGAAAAGAACAGCAGACCTGCTGTGAAACGTGGAGGAGGCTGGTTGATGTTTTGGGGCTGCTTTGCTAAATCTGTCGTGATGCACACATGAAAAGGTCCGGTAGTGCTTATTGGATGCAGAGCTAAAAGCAGTCATGCCTTGCAGTAAAACGCACGATAATCCGCTTGTGTGCAGTGTGACTGCAGACTCTAAAGGTTGTGCAACAAAATACTAGATGAAGTGTGCCATCATTTTTGTCTGTGCCATTTTCACTTTTGTTATTATTGGAAATAATCTGCTGAATCAAAAGTCCAAGGCAAAACCTGATTTTTGTTGAACATGAAATAAACAATGATGGGTGCCAATGACTTTCATGAGTTTCAAGTTATTTCAGGGAAAATTGGGGGCGATTCTGTTTTAGTGGATGGGTACCAACACATAGCTATATATGTATATGTATGAATGTATCTGTCCATTTAATGTTGTGATCCTGCCGACTATACTAAAATATCTATTATATAGTGCCTTTCATGTCTACCTAATGTTGTGATCCTGCCGACTATACTAAAATATCTATTATATAGTGCCTTTCATGTCTATCAATCTAATGTTGTGATCCTGCCGACTATACTAAAATATCTATCTATTATATAGTGCCTTTCATGTCTATCTATCAATCTATTTAATGTTGTGATCCTGCCAACTATACTAAAATATCTATCTGTTATATAGTGCCTTTCATGTCTATCTATCTAATGTTGTGATCCTGCTGACTATACTAAAATATTTATCTATTATATAGTGCCTTTAATGTCTATCTATCGAGCTATTTAATATTTTGATCCTGCCAACTATGCTAAAATATCTGTCTATCTATTATATAGTGCCTTTCATGTCTATCTATCTAATGTTGTGATCCTGCTGACTATACTAAAATATTTATCTATTACATAGTGCCTTTCATGTCTATCTATCGATCTATTTAATGTTGTGATCCTGCCAACTATACTACAATATCTGTCTATTATATAGTGCCTTTAATGTTTATCTAATGTTGTGATCCTGCCGACTATACTAAAATATCTATTATATAGTGCCTTTCATGTCTATCGATCTATTTAATGTTGTGATCCTGCCAACTATACTAAAATATCTGTCTATCTATTATATAGTACCTTTCATGTCTATCTATCTATCTATCTATCTAATGTTGTGATCCTGCTAACTATACTAAAATATCTGTCTATCTATCATATAGTGCCTTTCATATCTATCTGTCTATCTATCCACCCATTCATTCATCTATATAAATATAAACAGAAGAGAGAAGAGTAAAGAATTGGTTCCAGCACTGAACCCTTAGGGATGCATTTCATTAGCTGTTTTCATTACCAAAAAAGTTGGTTTTATGTAATAAGTAACAAATAAATGCAGTCTCAAATATTTCTTCTACTACGAAATGCACACAAAGATATTTCAGTTCCGCTGAAGTGCTGCACATTCAGCATGAGTCAGAATGAATCGGCTTACTAATACTGAGTAGTTATCCTTTTAAACATGTAAATGAAGAAATGAAGAGAACAGCACGACTTAACAAGGCACACGGCATTAAGAAGCTCACTCCAAGTTTGCCGAGTGTTTGAAGTATTTGCGTCAGTGCGGCCTGCTGGAGAAAGCAAAGGGAAAAAAAGAAAAAGAAGGCGCACGCTGACAGGCCGGGGTATTTATGTACCGATGGCTGAAAACTAGATTTATTTTCTTTGATGGGGTCGACTTTTCCCTGTTCATTTACATCTACATTCGGCAGTGTTAAATCCAGGCTAGTTGTGAATTTTTAAAAGGTTGGCATCAATCTTCTGGAACCGATTGCCACATTTAATGAAGACCTCCCTTCCATTGCAAAAGGTTGACTCTAACATAAAATCACAGAACACGGCTTTGAAGCTGCAAGACACATCACAAACAATGCAGATAAACGGGTGAAAGGGCTAGCATGCCTTTATTTTTTTATAAACTTAAATCTTCTTTAGCTTTCTGGCAAGGATCAAATTCAAACACCGATGCTCGTATACAGAGAAGGAGTCTTCCACAACAGGCCTGCTTCATATCCCTTGCACTGCAGGGCACACTGAATAAGCCGTTGTAAGCCTTTTGGAAATTAATTTCTGCTGTAAAAGTAGTAATATTAAAAACATTACGGTACTTGTGTGAAGTAAGGCAAAAAAAGTCACTGGTTCAAAAACATTTTTATTTCCGGTATCAGTCTTAGTATAAATACTACGGAAATGAAGCACCGCAGCTTATGACACTTACTGGTTAATGGGGAGGTTCACCCTACTCTACACATAAGAGCTGATTACACACAAGCTACAGTCTGCTTGTCAGGTGCCCTAAATAAGAAAGCCAAGTTATATAAGAATTACACGACAAATAAAAGGATATCAAAATGTATCATTAATAACAAAAACATTTATGTATATAGCACATTTTCATACAAATCTCAAGGCAGAAAGTGCTTTGCAACAAGTAAAAGGAAGTATTACAATAATAAAAGAATATATTACATAAATAAACTTTCACCATACAAATAAATACCCTAATAAAAGGATAAGGGTCTATATGGTCGTTTATTGCCAAGTCTCTGTAATTCCAACAGATAGCGCATCACACATATCAGCAGTAATAAAATGCATTGCACTTCTCATTCCAACAGATGGTGCATCATAAATATCTGTAGTAATAAAATGTATTGCACTTGTCATTCCAACAGACGGCGCACCATAAATATTTGTAGTAATAAAATGTATTGCACTTGTCATTCCAACAGACGGCGCACCATAAATATTTGTAGTAATAAAATGCATTGCACTTCTCATTCCAACAGACGGCGCATCATAAATATTTGTAGTAATAAAATGCATTGCACTTCTCATTCCAACAGATGATGTATCATATCTGTAGTAATAATAAGCATTGCACTTCTCATTCCAACAGATGATATATCATATCTGTAGTAATAATAAGCATTGCACTTCTCATTTCAACAGACAGCACATCATAAATATCTGTAGTAATAAAATGCATTGCACTTGTCATTCCAACAAATGGCGCATCCCAAACATTAACACTGCTTTTACGAATCCCATTCCCAAATGGCATGTAACAGAAACATATGCATTGCATTCGTCATTCAAACAAACAATGCATCACCGACATCTGTAGTAATACATTCTACTACCGGGTGGCACAGTGGCGCAGTTGTAGCGCTGCTGCCACGCAGTTAGGAGACCTGGGTTCGCTTCCTGAAAAACATGCAGGTTAGGTGGATTGGCGATTCTAAATTGGCCCTAGTGTGTGCTTGGTGTGTAGGTGTGTGTGTGTCCTGCGGTAGGTTGGCACCCTGCCCGGAATTGGTTCCTGCTTTGCGCCCTGTGTTGGCTGGGATTGGCTCCAGCAGACCCCTGTAGCCCTGTGTTTGGATTCAGTGGGTTGGAAAATGGATAGATGGATATTCTACTACCACAAATATGTATCTGTATGTTTGTGTACCTGTGTGCCCATCCAGTTGCTATGTCTGTCATTCCAACAGATGGCGCATCATAAATATCTGTAGTAATAAAGTGCACTGCACTTTCCATTCCAAAAGATCACAAACATCAACACCACTTTTATGAATCCCAAGCCAAATGGCATATAACAGAAACTTAAGCATTGCATGGTGCCCTGCAAATATTAATGCCAAGGTCTACAATGATTTCAATCCGTCTTAGACAGGCAGCACAGCTAGTGCAAAAGTAAAACAGACAGACCTTTTACAGTTTGTGTGTCCTGTTGAGTATTCTCATTGTATATTTAGTGCTAAGAACGTTTTACTGAGTTTTAAATTCTGTTTTGTTCTGTAAATATATTTAAGATGGTTTGTGATGCACCATCTGTTGGAATGACAAAGGAATTTATTTATTTTTTTTTAATTACATGCACTACAAAATACATTCCAATAAATGGTGCACTGCAAACGTTTACACCGAATACATGGATGTCTTAGATTTGAATCCGTCTTAGACAGGCGGCACAGCTACTGTAACAGAAATGGACCATGTAGGCTGCTACACTAATCAGCAAGAATCAATGTGGAAAATTCTTATTTAATTTCCTTCTGTTTCAACTTTATGTCTGTCACTTCGTATGGATGTCCCCGAATATCAACAGTCTTTTGGTATTGAAAAACAAGTTGCTAGAAGTTAATCCAGTGGACACAACTGGAACCCGAAAGGTCACATTAAAAAACACATCTGAGAAGGATTAAATAAAACAATTAGACAAGTTCAAATTGAATTCTTCAAAAATAAATTGGCAAAAAGTATATCCTTATGCCATTTAGTTAGGCTTTATGAGCTCCTAGATAAGACAGTTGTCTCAGACAGGCGTCATCAAGAATTCAGGCCCTCTTTAAGACCCCTCCAATGAGCCCCAGCACCAGTCCATAAGTGGAGCTTGTCTTATCAGAGGGCCGTGGTACGATTAAGAACGGGCATAATAACAATTTAAAATAATATTTGCTATCTCTTGCCCTGTGTGCACCTTTCAAGGCCTTTCCTCGGTATTCACACGTGTGTGTGTGTGAACGTCTCCTGACTGGCGCGCTCCCATAAAGCCTGCTCCTCCGACTCAGAGATGCGATTTTCGAGGCGCCTTTCTCAACTCCTGTCCGCTTTAAAGCTTTCCATTTCTGAAGGCAACTCTCTCAACATTCCTAACGTATCTTCACCAGCGGTCCATCTCTCAAGCCCATTTGCGTAAAGCCTGCTCCTGAGGCTCTGTCGTTACCTTCGAGGCGCCTCTCTTGCCTCCTGTCCATTTTCACACTCCAGGCGACTCTCCCAGTGCGCCCCTTACTCAGTTTCACCTCCTCATGTGTCTCACACTCGCACCTCCAGTTTCGTCACGTCATCAAAGCCAAACTGACCAACCAGACAGCACAAAAGGACTGAACACACAGACCCTTAGTGTTTTACTAAATAGCCGGTAATGTTAATAAGAAAAAAAAAAGTTCTGTTTATATTACAAAACAGACATAAAGCAAAATGAGTGCTTTAATAATAAACAGGAGCACAGCACCTTAATGTAGTGGGATAATGTGAAACAATTCCACTGAACCTAATCGGTCCATTCGTGTTGCAGCTTATCCCGGCCAGGACGCCCCTGAAGTGGAAGGATAGGGGGAAGGCAGCTTTTTCAGAACACTGCCTCCCCCAAAACCCTAGATGGCAGCTCCCCTGGAGTGTAGCGGTGCCCCAGGTTCCTGCAGGGCATCCTGGGACTTGGGAGTCCGGTTTCTCAGCCCTGTTGGGTGCTGCCAGGGGGAGCTGTGAAAGGACCTGGGGAGTCATGCTTCCCTTGCAGCCCGGAATTCGAGAGGACGGAAGCCCCACAGTACTGACCCGGAAGTGCTGCTGTTCTTGCTCCCACGTGGCTTGCCAGCACTTCCGGGTCAGAAGGAGAATCCCAACTCAAGTACTGTGGGGCTTCCGTCCTCTCGACTTCCAAACTGCAAGGGAAGCACGACTCAAGGACTACATAAAGGACTGGTGGAGACCCAGCAAGTGAGCCAGAGTTGGGAGGAGGTGGACAACGCTTACTGGGAGGGGTGGAGGAGCTGAAAAGAGAGAATTGTGTTTTGGTGGATGTGGCGCTTAGGGAGCACTGGAAAAGAAGAAGATATTTAATAAAAATCATCTGGGTGCTTTTAAACTGTGTTCTGTGCATCTGTCTGTTGGGTTTAAGGGGCAACAGCGACCCCTAAGGTCCACAGGGGACTAATTTATATTACCAGTGTACTGTCACGACGAACCTTAGCAGCAGTGGGTGACAAGTTTCAAGTTGGTTGGTGCAGTCAGTTGGTTGTGAGAAGGTGTGTTTTGAAATGTGTCGTAAATCGTGGATCGCGAACAACGCAGTAACGTGAAATTTTGGCAATGCTCCGTGTCACACATCGCTTCTGGTACAGCAATTTCAATATTCAAATAAAAACATTAGGGGGTGCCCTCATCCACCTCAGTCATCTCATCTGGCTCCGTGCGACTTATGGCTCATCCCTAAAGTCAAAATGACCACGAAAGGTAAACGTTTGGAATCGATTAGGACATCGAGGACTTCCAGAAAGGCTTCAGAAAGTGGCGAGAACGATGTGTGTTCAAAGCGAGGGGGAGTATTTTGAGGGGGGGTTCATGGCAATTTATCTTTTACAATTTAAACATTCACCATAATAATATCCTCTAATGTAATCCTATCTGATACTACAATAGTTCTTGCTGTGCATAAGTTTCATACTTATAATGCTAGCTTTGAATTACTTTCGGACCCCATGTTCAGTTCCAGTTGGGGACCTTCTCTCATGTAAGGTCTGCTTTTCAATTCATTTTGTATTTTAAATTATTCCAGTTTAAATAGCTACCATAGACAGGTAGCTCAAGCACCTGCTGTTAACCGTGATATTCTTTAGTCTCACCAGTGGTGACTTTAAGAAATGAAAGACAACGACGACACTAAAAAATGTCAGTTTTACAGCCATGTCTCACAATTTTAGTTCACCAATATGGATGTTAAAACATTTATATTAAGTAAGCAGGTTACAAAATGAATGGATGGAACAGAAGCGCAGGGGAATGCAAATCATGCCAAGCAAAACAAAATAAATGATTTAAAATGAAAGGGTGGGCAGGACTGACCTAAGATTTTTAGCAGAAAAGAAAAAAAAAATGATTTTTGTGTCTCCCAGTTTAAATGTTGATTTTATTGCAAGCACATCTGTCACTGTTCTTAATGTTTTTTTATTCCCCAATAATATCAAGTACACATTTCTCAGTTTTATTTCCAATAAAGGTTACATTCTGCTGGAACTGGGAAGACATTTCAATATAACCTTTTAATGTACCCAAAGGGACATTTCAGAATGTTCTGACACATTTGTTTAAAAAAATAAATGGCCACCGTTCCTGTTCTTGTGAAGTTACTTTTCTTTGTAAATGGATGTTCAATGAATCAGTCAACTAATCTTTCAAAGATCAAAATAATGTGCACTCCGTGATAATTCCAATATGTGGGGCTGATAAACTCAGCGAGTGAACTGAAACTCAGAGACGACAAACGCTAAGGTCAACTTCAGCACACAGAAGTAAGTTATAAAAACGTCAACGCAGGCATGGCAGAACATTCCCAAACTGGCATAATCGAATTCAGGGTTGTGCGGGGTGGGCGCCAGAGCCTCCCCCAGTAGTACCAAGCACAGCATGTAACCTCCCCTGATCCCCTGGTCCTCCGGCTCCTCACACATACTTAACAAGGGGAGGCCGCAATTAAGAGTCAGGTGTGTTAATGCGGAGAGCGCCTTTCACATTCTTGAGTTCTCTCAAGCGGCACACCGAGTGCTCCTTTTCATTTTCTTGTAAAGATCTCATTTTTGTCAACGCAGCATCTGAAACACGTACTACTGCACAACGCACACCTGTGTCTGGTACACAACATACTGAGTGGCCATATCACGAGGCCCAACTGCCAAGTATCCCGTCGGCCCCCCTGTTTGTACTCACAGTAACCCTGAACTTGTTTGGGTCATAACATCAACAAGATGTCAAGGCTGACAGATCAGAGTGACAGCCCGTGTGGACCCCAATGTGAGGCCCACTCACAGCAGTTTGACTCATCCTGACCAGCCCACATACAGAGCAAGATAAGCTAGGAATCCACAACTTTAAGATAAATGCATTTATCATATTAAAAGATATTTTCAGGACCCTCCTCATCTTGTGGAAATTTGTATTATATTGGTGAACAAGTCGATTTGCAGATGGTAACATTGTTGACATAAACGGCTGCAGCTGATGAGGCCTATGCCACTTTAGATGTTGCTCTGCTCAAATCAATGGGACCCAATAAATGCAATCTCTTCTATATATTCCTCTTCTGGTTCGTCCTGCTTCCACTTCAAAATCGGTCTCGCACACACAGCTGACACGGCATTTCTTGATTCCTATTCGTCCTCTTCCATGTCATGCACTATACTGGCCTGCTCAGTGTAATCCAGCCAAGTACTCGAGGTGCTGCCACAACGGTAAAGTAGCTTTACCACCCTTTTGGGAGCCACCTGTGTCTTTACAACAGCTTCTCACACAGCAAACATCAGAAGCTAAAACTGATTGTGAACACATTCGAGAATACAACTCTTCTCTAGCATTTCCTTCCATGGGTGCACAGATAACTCAACCTCCTGGCCACGGACCATACTGCTTTAAAATACACGGGCAAATTTATCACCAAATCTCTCCACTATACACTAACACTTCTACCTCTCCAGGATATGGACAGTTGTATGTTTTTGACACAGCGCAAGCTACTGAAGTACACTTACAAAATAAAGCAAACTTTGCATGCAGCGAAAATTTACTTTTCCAGATAGATCCCATGCTCAGAACCATCAACCCCTTCGTTAAATCATACAAACACATGCATAAAATCGCTCAGTCCAGTTCAACAGCATCTGTACGAATAAACTGCTAGGCAGGATTTACGACGATACAATGCCCCGACATGTCACACCGAAGTTGCAGTGATTTTCGTCGGAGAAGATGGCGAAACGCCTGCCGAAAGGGACATTTGCATCTATCCCATAGACAACTCCTGTAAACAGATTTCCACGCTCAATATGAATTGCGATCCTATGGTTTACCCACCTTTATTCCCTTACGGAGACATTGGCTGGCACAAAGATTTACAACATGTTCCCGATAAAAGAACCGCCAAGCGAATAAGGCTTACTCAATGCCAATTTTACGCGTATAGAGGAATACATTTAGTATTTTGCACTCCAGTGGCAAACTATTCCAACAGTACATCGTAGATGCGTATGTTAAAACAGAGGGGGCGCGTCTCAACTATCTCAGATAACATCAACAAGATCTGTGCATGGAACAATACAAAGGACCATCAGACGCACTGCAAGCAAACACTGAAAATAACAACGTACGTGTAGGCAAAATGATCACATTACCGTCCACATTTCCAGGAAGTCCAAGATACATGCAACAAAACTATCAGGATGCCATGGCCATAGTACGTAAATTCAGAAAGACTGATTTATTTATTACTTTCACATGTAATCCTTCTTGGACGGATATTCTACATGCACACTGCGTCTTTCAAGAAGTATTTATTTCTTCCTGATTTCTGAATTCCTTTCACACCGTTTTCCGTTCCTATTCTTACACCGCCGTATGCTATGGCGAGTATCGGCTAGTGGAGAAATAAACCCACTGATATCACAATGGCACCTTCATTGCCAACCCTCGGCAGAACAGATCTTGCACCAGGTCTGCCATTCTCACTATGGGTCTGCCCATTCTGGGGTTGATTCATTTCTTGTGGACCTTCAACTTCTTAATATTTAATATTATTATTTAATATATTAATAATTACCTAGTGTGTGCTTGGTGTGTTTGTGTGTGTCCTGCGGTGGGTTGGCACCCTGCCCGGGATTGGTTCCTGCCTTGTGCCCTGTGTTGGCTGGGATTGGCTCCAGCAGACCCCCGTGACCCTGTGTTCGGATTCAGCGGGTTGGAAAATGGATGGATATTAATAATTAGCCATCCCAGCACCTCTGCACGCAAAGTAGTAAAACTGGACAAACTTTAAAAATCAATAAACAAACAGGTATCACTAGCTAAGCAGAGGCAAGATACACTCCAAAACACTGAGGTAGAGCGACTCGAACGGAGAAAAGCGCGTGAGTGAGGAGGGTCATGCCCGGCTCCCCACTCCTGATGTCACACTTCCCCCTCCTCTTGGATTAGCGCGAATGTATCACTCCTGCAAGCAAACTATGATTCTAAGCGTGATGACAGAAGTCGCAAAATCAACCGGAATGTTCAAACACATTTTAGAAAAAAAACCCCAATCTAAATCCATTAAATTGTTCTCTCGTTTGCAAGCTTAGCGGATGTAAGGTACCCTTTGAGGCTGGCACATGAGTGAGGAGGGCCCTCCCCCATTTGACCTGCTGCATCTCTCCCAGATTCATGTAAATAAATCAATACCTTAAGCGAACTATAATACTCAGTGCAATGACAAAATTCACAAAATCAAAAGGAATGTTCAAGCAAATTCTAGAAAAAAACCCGATCTAAATCCGTTAAGTTGTTCTCTCGTGAAAGGTGGACAGACAGACAGACGGATGTTGAGTTTAATTTATGTAGAGATTAGTATTACCGTATTTACTCGTGTACCACGCGCGCGCTCATTTTTACAAAGAAAATCGTGAAAAAATTTTTTGCCCCGTTTACAACGCATGTTGTGATTGTATAGGAAGCATTTAGGGCACGTTTTCCGCGAAATGCCCTTCTGTTTTTGTTGCATGATGAAAGGTTTTCTTTCTTCCGTCACGTGAGTGAGAGAGAGAGTGCACGAGAGAGAGCGAGCGAGAGAGCCCAAGCAGAAGTAGTAAACATTACAGAAAAAAATTTCCTCGTGTATGACGCGCACCTGATTTTCTAATGCTAATTTTTGGGAAAAAATGTGTGTGTGGTACACGTGTAAATACGGTATATATATTTTACTATATTATTGCAAGTTAAGTTGGGAACCATGAAATGATAAAGCTCGTTGCATCACCCACTACACAATGAAACAACTCGGGATCCCGGTTTGCAACCCCCCCAGGCAGACACGCGATCCAGTCCAACCCTCTGGAAATGACCCTCTATCTGCCGCAGCCAGGTGTTACGTGGGCGACCCCTTGGTCTGGTCCAGCCACTCGGGTCCCCAACAATGAGGATCTTACGAGTCAGATCACCCTCGGGGAATCGCGCCACATGGCCGTAGTGCCATAACTGACGCTCCCTCACAATGCAGGTCATGTGCCTCATTCGGGAATCCATGAGCAACACAAAGTCAAACCAATGGTACCCAAGGATTTTCCGGAGAGACACAGTACCAAAGGAGTCCAGTCTTTGTCTCAGGTCACTGGATAGCGTCCATGTTTCACAACCATATAGCAAGACAGGAAGCACCAGCACTCTAAAGACTTGGACCTTCGTCCTTTTGCATAGATATCGGGAGTGTCACGCACCCCTTTCCAGCGATCTCATGACCCCCCATGCTCTCCCAATCCATCTACTGAGTTCATAGGAAAAGTCACCAGAGAAATGAATGTCACTGCCCAGGTAAGTAAACCTCTCAACGAAGTCAACACTCTCTCCGCAGACAGACACACTGCTGATGGCCGTGCCCAAGAGGTCACTAAAGGCCTGGCTCTTTGGTTTTTAACAGGACACTCACAAGCCCAGACACTCAGACTCCTCACGCCCCGATCAGAGCCTCCATTGACTCCGCGACTGTACTGTTGCATGACGTTATATTATATATTCATATATTACTAAACAACGTAATAATAATGTTGTCACAGGAACAACAAGCTGCTTGGAGACTGTCTTCTAGTCTTTGTCTTTCACGTGCTGGTCTGTCATTTCCTTTTTGTTCTCCTCACGCAGCTCTTTCCTTTACTTTCTCTGGTCCATGTTCAGAGTGGGACACACAAGGACGCCAAACGGCAGAGTGGCGACTTTTCTTCATTTAAATCAGCCGAACGGCTGATTGGAGACGTGTGTGATACGAACTCAGGGAAAGAGCAAGCCTCTCAAAATCCAGCTATATAGAAACTTTTCCAGGGGTACCAACAAGTGTGTCCAGGCCATTTAAGAAGATCTCAGTAGAAGGAGCGACACTTGATGTGCTTTACTCAGTGACGCCCGTTCATGGAGACGACTGCTTTTCACTTCACCACTTTTCCAATGAGCTGTAAGGGAACCAACATATTTGTCCATATGTGTACATCTAACAGTGCCCTCCATAATGTTTGCGGACTAAGGCACATTTGTTCCTTGGTTTCCCCATCTGCTTAAAATGACAAATCAAAAAGTTCATACATGAATGAAGTGCTCGTTGCAGACTTTAATTTAAGGGTGGTATTTGCATACATTTCGGTCCCACTGTGTACAAATTACAAAACGCGCCTTTATCCTAAACATTATTTAGAACACTTTATAGAAATACACTGTACACACACAAGACGTTTTGTGGTTTCTGAGTGCACAAACAAACCATCAGTGCAGCTCAGAGGTGAGCAATGCAAGCTACAGATACCCCGTCACAACTGTAAGTTAATTGTATGTCTGATGCAAATAATCACCCAAAAAGCGCAAGTCTGTGTTATTTTTTTGTAAAACGTGTGTTTTCATTTTACAGCCTGGAAATGAACAGATTGATCTGAACAAGCTCATACAGTGAGGTTCTGACGAAAAGGCGCACACACAGCTCCGTGCACTCTGAGGCTGAGCTGCCTGTACACCTGTGGCACCCGTCTAGCCGAAGCCAAATGACGGAGTGCGTTTCAGTTTTCCCCCTTCTCCTCCTGCTTCTCCAGTAGCGTCTCTGTCACAGTCACAATAAAAAGTGAGGAAGCCGGCAGAAACCTCTCACAATTATTCCCTGTGTTGTACACAACTATTTTGGGAGCCTTTGTTTTGGCAGGTAATGGGGGCCTTCGTCTTAGAGCTGGATGATGGATTCCCTGGTCTTTCACCGCAAGCACTAGAAGGTGGAAGACAGCAAAAATGACCAGACGGAAATATTCAGAAGCCTCCTATCTAAATGGCTTCTTCCTCTATCACCCCAAATACCTGGTAATTGTCAGCATCTAACCCTCGCAAGCCTGACACGCATACCTTTTAAGTACATGCACCAGGGCAGCATATGGCAAATCAATTACTTGTCTAATTCTTAAAACAAAAACATGGCAAGTGTATTGCTACATAATCAACAGCAGCAGTTTTGTTCAGATTATGTCAGCCACTAGAGTTTTGAATACAATTAATCATCATTCAAGGCAATGAGAAGCCATATTGACACTTATTTCTAATTTGAATATTTAATTACAGTGTAGTTCCTCATTAAATTACAGCAAAACTGGGAGCACAGCCTAGAAGATTTAAACAATTACAAGTTTTAACCCATTGCCCACTGGTCTCCAAACAGCTTTACCAAAGGAGGCATTACATGACAGGCTTTAGCGGCAGATCTGAACTAGACTATAAAGGATGACACATATAGGAAATAAGAGGCTTTACTCCACACGGCCACCCAGTCGGAATTTCAGCTCAGACACGCCAGACAGCCCTTAAGTCTGAAAGTAACTGAAATGCCAAGGCAGCCGCCACTTTCCTTTGAAGATGCAAATGGAACGAGAGAGAAGGTGAAGCAAAACTATGAGGCCACAAACCAAGTCAACTGCCAGGTTTAAATGGCGTGGAATGTTTGTTGAAATAGCTGATGGGAATGGAAACTTGGCAATATACTACAAATACTGATAAAATGTTTTTTTCTGTTCTATTTAAATCGATGTTTGAAATTTTAGATTAAATAATCTTCTTCTTCTTCTTTCGGCTGCTCCCGTTAGGGGTTGCCACAGCGGATCATCTTCTTCCATGTCTTCCTGTCCTCGTCATCTTGCTCTATCACACCCACATCCATAAACCTTCGCTTAATAATAATAATTATAATAATTCATTACATTTATATATCGCTTTTCTCAGTACTCAAAGTGCTATCCACACAGGGAGGAACCGGGAAGCGAACCCACAATCTTCCACAGTCTCCTTACTGCAAAGCAGCAGCACTATCACTGCGCCACCTGTAGGCCTTCCTCTTCTCGTCTTCCCAGGCAGCTCTATCCTTAGCACAGTTCTCCCAATATACCCGGCGTCTCTCCTCTGCACATGTCCAAAGCAACACAATCTCGCCTCTCTGGCTTTGTCTCCACACCGTACCACCTGAGCTGACCCTCTAATGTACTAATTTCTAATCCTGTCCATCCTCGTCATCCCCAGGGCAAATCTTAACATCTTTAACTCTGCCACCTCCAGCTCTGTCTCCTGTGCCACCATCTCCAGCCCATATAACATAGCTGGTCTCACTCCCATCCTGTAGACCTTCCCTTTCATTCTTGCTGATACCCGTCTGTCACAAATCACTCTTCTCCACCCATTCCACCCTGCCTGCACTCTCTTTTTCACCTCTAGATTAAATAGAATTAAATAATTAAAATCTGCGGTGGGCTGGCACTCTGCCCAGGGTTTGTTTCCTGCCTTGCACCCTGTGTTGGCTGGGATTGGCTCCAGCAGACCCCCCGTGACCCTGTAGTTGGGATATAGCGGGTTGGATAATGGATGGATGGAAATAATTAAATTAGATTAAATAATAATAAAAAAAAAAAAACTGTAGCTGAAACTTTTGTAAAAACATGATGATTTACATTTATTTATTTGGTCGACACCTTTATCCAAAGCAGCTTACAACATTTGAGATACAATTTCTTAATTTGTTTTTTTTTTTTTTTTTTAATTCTAGTTGGAGCACAAGCAGGTGACGTGACTTGCTCAGGGTCACACAGGGTCAGTAGCAGGACTTGAACCCACAACCTCAGGTTTTGAAGTCCAAAGCCTTAACAACTACACCACACTGCCTGCAAAAAAAAATCATTTTTTCCCTGTTAGAAATGATATAACCTTATAAAATCATAAAACTTGCAGATTTTCGTATCATGCAATGTCACTTTCAAACAAAAAATAGCCACATTGGCTCTTGGGCTTTTATTAAAAGACACGAGTGACTTTGTTCAAAAATAGGCTCGTGTTTATGGTGCCCACTGTATTTATGATGGTGTTCATAATATTTAAGGATCTTGAAATCCTGCGACCTGCGCCATCACCGCCTAATTAAAGCACCATGATGTTCATACAGTGATGGGTTAAAAACCAGAAGTCTACACGACCATCGTCATCAAGTCCTTCCAGTGGGAACCCCAAATACAAAGAGGACGGTTCATTCATGTTAGGTAGAATGCCCAGAGGGGGCTGGATGGTCTCATGGCCTGGAACCCCTGCAGATTTTTTTTTTTTTTCTCCAGCTGTCTGGACCTTACTCTTATTCTATGTTAATTAGTGTTGTCTTATTTTAACTCTTTGTCTTTTTTTTTTCTCTTTTCTTCATCATGTAAAGCACTTTGAGCTACAGTACAGTAATCCCTTCTCCATCGCGGGGGTTGCGTTCCAGAGCCACCCACGAAATAAGAAAATCCGCGAAGTAGAAACCATATGTTTATATGGTTATTTTTATATTGTCATGCTTGGGTCACAGATTTGCGCAGAAACACAGGAGGTTGTAGAGAGACAGGAACGTTATTCAAACACTGCAAATAAACATTTGCCTCTTTTTCAAAAGTTTAAACTGTGCTCCATGACAAGACAGAGATGACAGTTCAGTCTCACAATTAAAAGAATGCAAACATATCTTCCTCTTCAAAGGAGTGCGCATCAGGAGCACATAATGTCACATAGTTAGAGAAAACAATCTCTAGCAAACAAATCAATAGGGCTGTTTGGCTTTTAAGTATGCGAAGCACCGCGGCACAAAGCTGTTGAAGGCGGCAGCTCACACCCCCTCCGTCAGGAGCAGGGGGAGAGAGAGAGAGAGAGAGAGAGAGAGTTTGTTTTTCAGTCAAAAATCAATACGTGCCCTTTGAGCTTTTAAGTATGCGAAGCACCGTGCAGCATGTCACTTCACTAAGCAGCTGCACAGAAGGTAGCAACGTCAAGATAATCTTTCAGCATTTTTAGACGAGCGTCCGTATCGTCTAGGTGTGCGAACAGCCCCCCTGCTCACACCCCCTACGTCAGGATTAGAGAAATCGTAAGAGAGAGAAAGAGAAAAGTAAGTTGGGTAGCTTCTCAGCCATCTGCCAATAGCGTCCCTTTGGGCAAACCAACTGAGGAAGCATGTACCAGAAATTAAAAGACCCATTGTCCGCAGAAATCCGCGAACCAGCAAAAAATCCGCGATATATATTTAAATATGCTTACATATAAAATCCGCGATAGAGTGAAGCCGCGAAAGGCGAAGCGCGATATAGCGAGGGATCACTGTATTTGTAGGAAAACGTGCTAAATAAATAAATGTTGTTGAAATTGTCTTACATACCCATACAAGTCTGATGAGACGAACACAACCAAAACTGGTTAATAATATGTACACAACACTATGCCAAATATTCTAGACATGAGACGGTGGCAAGAAGAAAGTAAACTTAACAATTCCTATGCCAAGTGTAGACAACCCTGTTGAGACTCAAAAGACAACATTGAAGCCAAAATGCTGCATATTTACATTTACGTTTTATATTTCCATCCATCCATCCATTATCCAACCTGCTATATCCTAACACAGGGTCACGGTTATATTTACACTTATTTATTTTACTGACGCTTTTATCAAAAGCAACTTACAACATTGCAGCTACAATTGGTTACATTTCTTATATTTTTTATTTCCATTGGGAGCACAGGCAGGTGAAGCGAGTTGCTCAGGGTCACACAGTGTCAGTGGCACGATTTGAACCCCCAAAGCCTTACGCACTGTGCCACACTGCCCACATATTAGGTTTGGGTAAAAGCCTAAAAGTGCCTTGCAAAACACAATGGATGCAATATAATAATAATAATTCCTTATATTTATCTAGAGCTTTTTCTCACTACTCAAAGCCCTTCAGCGAGTGGAGAGCCACTTGAGCCATCACTAATGTGAAGCATCCACCTGAACGATGCAACGACAGCCACTTCTGCGCCGGTACGCTCACCGCACACGAGCTGTTAGGTGGTGAAGTGGTAAGAGAGATAGCCAATTAGAGACAGGGGATGGAATGACCAGGCCGTGGTGGGCAAATTAGCCTGGACATCAGACAAGATTCTAGAATGTTGGGTTTTGAGACACTTAACAGTTGAAGGGGAAGAATACGAAGCAAAATCTAGAAAGACTCATCTCTCTATTATAAAAAAACAAATTTTGCGACAAGACGTGATCTTTGGAAGAGAGACAGAGAGACGGTCACGTCACCTCATACTTACAACCTTCGATAGCAAGTCCTGTGATACACATGCAGAGCAGGTTAGAGATAATGGAAGTATGAAAATTTAAAAGTCCCAAAAAAAAAAAAACTAAACATTGCATTAGCACAAATAAATGGGAAATATTACTTGGTGAAATAACGGGAACAGCGAAAAGAGATTGCATAATGTTTGAGGATGTCCGCAGGACAAGGCAGTGAGACAAAAGGACAGGTGCTGTACAGGATTTTAAATGTTTGAAGCGCTGCATGAAATGCAGATCACGTGGCACGGCGGCAGCAGCTGATCGAGCAAAGAGGAGATAAAAAAAAAAAAACAACTGTTACTTGTTTCTCATTGTATCACCGTTTAAGAGAGAGGAGCGGCCGCGTCTGCATTGGGGTGCGTTAAGCCCCCCTCTTCAAAACAGCATGTAGCTGGGGTGAAAAAGGTTGGAGAGGGAAGTGAGCAGGCGGCTAAGCCCCCTAGTTTAAAAAAAAATACTATTTTCTGCAAAAACAGCTAAAATACGGAAATTCGGTTTTAATCCTGTCAATGAGGCTAAGCACACAACATGAGCAAAAGTGAAATGGAAGAGGTCCAACAGGACAATAGTATTTAACTGAAGCCCGGAACTAAATCCAACAGAAAATCGCAGAAATGACCTGCAGAGTGCCGTTCACCAACACCACAAACGTAAGCCCACTGAGCTTCAATGGCTCCGTAAAGGGGAACGGACAAGCAGAGCCAAAGTCTCAAGTTCTGTAGAGTAAAAGAGCAAAATCTACTTACACCAATACAGACTCAGGGGTGATGTTACTGGATTGTAAAGCAGTGCGTCATGGGAAGGTCCACCAGAGGCTGTGAAAATAACCTTGACAGCTGGATGCCAAGAATTTACAATACGTGACCAAAGTCAAAAAGCTTAACATCTCTTTAAGTTGGGCTATTAAATGGTGCGACTCAAACCACCTACACCTGAACACCAGCAAAGCCAAGGAGCTGGTGGTGGATTTTAGGAGGCCCAGGCCCCTCACGGACCCCGTGATCATCAGAGGTGACTGTGCAGAGGGTGCAGACCTGTAAATACCTGGGAGTGCAGCTGGATGATAAATTGGACTGGACTGCCAATACTGATGCTCTGTGTAAGAAAGGACAGAGCCGACTATACTTCATAAGAAGACTGGCGTCCTTCAACATCTGCAATAAGATGCTGCAGATGTTCTACCAGACAGTTGTGGCGAGCGCCCTCTTCTACGTGGTGGTGTGCTGGGGAGGCAGCATAAAGAAGAAAGACGTCCTCACACCTGGACAAACTGGTGAGGAAGGCAGGCTCTATTGTAGGCATGGAGCTGGACAGTTTGACATCTGTGGCAGAGCGACGGGCGCTGAGCAGACTCCTGTCAATCATGGAGAATCCACTGCATCCACTGAATAGGATCATCTCCAGACAGAGGAGTAGCTTCAGCGACAGACTGCTGTCACCGTCCTGATCTACTGACAGACTGAGGAGATCGTTCCTCCACCACACTATGCGACTCTTCAATTGCACTTGGGGGGGTGGGGGGTAAACGTTAACATTATACAAAGTTATTGTCTGTTACACCTGCATTGTTATCACTCTTTAATATTGTTTCTTTATCAGTAAGGTGCTGCTGGAGTATGTGAATTTCCCCTTGGGATTAATAAAGTATCTATCTATCTGAAAAATTTAAAAAAAGTTGTTCGGGGTCTTTTGACAGGCACCCTCCATCACTGCACGCACAAGAAGCTCACTTTTGAATGGAATGATTTTTGCACAGGTTTGCTGGCAGTCCAGAATGAGAGGATGTTCCCATCAAGAATTCTGAAGGCAGGAAAGATGAGATTCTGACAAATTGTAGATAGATCGCTCTATCAGGAGTGGGCAGGAGGAAGAGTATAGGAACCTAATCAAGGACTTTGTTAAATGGTGCGACTCAAACCACCTACACCTGAACACCAGCAAAACCAAGGAGCTGGTGGTGGATTTTAGGAGGACCAGACCCCTCATGGACCCCGTGATCATCAGAGGTGACTGTGTGCAGAGGGTGCAGACCTATAAATACCTGGGAGTGCAGCTGGATGATAAATTGGACTGGACTGCCAATACTGATGCTCTGTGTAAGAAAGGACAGAGCCGACTATACTTAAAAGAAGACTGGCGTCCTTCAACATATGGAATAAGATGCTGCAGATGTTCTATCAGACAGTTGTGGCAAGCGCCCTCTTCTATGCGGTGGTGTGCTGGGGAGGCAGCATAAAGAAGAGGGACACCTCACGCCTGGACAAACTGGTGAAGAAGGCAGGCTCTATTGTAGGCACAGAGCTGGACATTCGTGTCAGAGCGACAGGCGTTGAGCAGGCTCCTATCAATAATGGAGAATAGATGTAAATGTAGATAGACTGTGATGACCACAAGTAATGGCATACAGTAGAAGGAAGAGATAATACGGCCAAAATGACTTTGAGGGCACAGCAAAGAAGAAGGGACATGGCTGACGGGGAAGCACACACGGCTGAAGTCTTTACTATGATAAACCAGCTCATTTCAGCATGGGTTCCATCATTCCTAGAAACGTCACCGTTTTCTCATGTGGGACTCGATAGTTTATTTCAAAAGGAGGAACATGTTTTAAGCTCTTCTCAGGCTCTGCAGTGCATTTTCTTTTGTCAACTTGCAACAAAAACATTTATAGCTGAAATTGGTTTAGCAGAACGCAAGCTGGCGAGACAGCAAACAAAAAAAGTCCAAGAGCGACTCTGAGAAAGGTAAAAAAAAAAAAAAAAAAAAAAAAAAAAAAAGAAAGAAGAAAAAACTAAAACTCCTGCTAGCATTTAAAACCCATTAAAAAGTGAAGAACCTCGTGCTGACATGTGGCGCAGTCAAAGAAGCTCCAGAGACGAGCCGTTAGAGCCAACTAAACAAAGCTCTGTTTTGACATGCTTCCCGGAATCTTGCCGGGTTTGTGACACGTTCTCAGCATTTACAGCGCAGAATGGAGGCGGCACAGAATGAGACAACTCATTTGCATTGCCCTCACACCAGAAATGCTGAGCTAAGTGCTGTCTCTTGTGCTACTGTTTTCTAAGACATTTCAGAAGATATTATAATTATAACACTTTCATTCCTCCATTTTTCTCCAAATAAATGCTGCACCGCTCAACATGCACACTGACTTTAGTGAGCCTACACTGAAAGAGCAGGTCAAGCGATGCCGGCGTACAACTCTGCTTTGTGACTCTGGGGCAATCCCGGGAATTTTTAATCTAGAAACAGACTGCACTTGTCAAGTAGTTAGCAAATAGTCAAAAAAAAATAAAAAATGAAATAAATAATAAGTACAGTGGTGATCAAAATCAGAGAACAAATTACATTTTTGTAACTTACAAGTTCACTGCTTTTCCAAATTGAATGTTACCTCAATATAAATAGAAGGACCTTGTTGTAATTATATTTCATCAGTGAAAACTATACCACATCACAAGATAAGAGACTTAAAACAAGATAACTGAAGCAGGTCAACGAACAGCTGGTTGGAATCTGACAATGTCCTGAAATCCCAGGTAACGCCAACCCATTGTAGGCATTTGGCATTGGCAAGATGGTGAGATTAACTGAAACACAGCAACGTCAGGTGGTTCAGGTGAAGGCTGATGAGATGATTCTCTCTGCTAGAGAAGCTGGTTATTCCATGAGCGTAATTTTTCAAATATTGAAGATGTACAAAGAAACAAAGTCATTCAAGTCCTCAAAAATAAAAAGGCCGGTCACCCATGTAAGACGAGTGCTTGGGATGATATGGAGACTCTCAGTGGAGGATCAGCTCAACACCACGGTTGGAATTTCTTGCCAATTCAATGCAGAACAGGGCGAGATTCTTTCTCGATAAATAGTCTCTCGTCATCTGAGACAACTGGCACTGAAGGCCCACTCCGCAGTGACCGAGCTTCTCATCAGCAAGAAGAATACAAAAAAGCTAGACTAGTCTCTGCTGAGGAATATGCAGTGTGGACTGAGGAGAACCACTCCAAAGTTCATTTCAGTGATGAAAGCAAGCTTCATTTAGTTTGCTCAGGTGGGAAACATTATGTTCTGTGTTGAATTGGGGAAAAGGATGAACACAGAGTGTGTGAAGAAGTCAGTGAAGTTTGGAGGAGGACAAGTCAAAGTGTGGCTGATGTATTCTGAAGTGGTCAACTTAGGGTCAATGAGATGTCAGGACACGGACAAACTTGATGAGTAAAGCAGCCAGAGAGACATCCACACTTACACTAATGTACCAGACAGTGGCACTTGTTCGAACCTTCATTCACGCCAAAGCCACTTTTGTGAAATACTCCCTTGCAAAGGTGCCATATAAGAAAGACTCGTTGTAAAGTCAAAGGAGTTCCTGTACACGCCAAGGCACAAATGGCGGCTCACGTCAGCTTCACATGCGGTCGCTGGACAGCACAAAGGTGACGGCGTCCCACTCTGCATCTTACTGTTGCTGTTAAAGCTGGTCCACCTGTCATTGCAGCTTTCCACCCCGAGGAGCTCCACAAACCCTCAAACACCAAGGCTCCCAAACTGCCAGCTGCCTGAAGCCAGCGCAAGAGTAAGAGCGGCGCGGCCAAGCCTCCATCCAGCCTCGTGCTGCAGTTCGTGCAGGTGGAGCAGGTTGTCAGCTGCAGGCATCTGCTAGGAGTGAGTGTCGCGTATGTCTGGCGGCTGTCTGCGATGAGGACGAACCCTAGCTTCAGGATTCAACGTCAGAGCCACGGGGCACAAATCACTGTCAATAATGTGTTTACAGCATGGAAATGTCTACCAGTCAGATAACAGAAGTGAACAGGGGCACCAGATGATAAAAGTGAACACTAAACAAGCCCAAAGCTGAAACATGTATGCAAAATTCAAGTTAATCACAACAGCTCCCCATGAATAAAAAGACAAACACTGACAAATTCTTTACTGTGCAACACTTGTCCACGCCTTGACACAGATAGACACAAGTCTCTCTTTCAGTATTAGTCAGAAGTGAATTTGTTACTTCACGTTTTGTTTATAATTATAAGACACTGTTTTCATGAAGGAAACAAGGATACACACAACACGGTGACAAGGACAATTCATCACATCAACAATCTAGCGTTTAATGAAGCTAAGCTCGTAACAAGACCCTTCACCTCAGGTTATCAAACATCTCCTAAGAATCCACAGAATTTGAAAATGATTCTTTAGAGCCCCGAACTGAACCAACATATAAAAATTTAAAAAGGCAGACTTGATTTTTTCTTTTTCTATTTAACTTCACAGAAAAGAAAATATCAAGTACATTAAAATGGCAGCTTTTGACTACTGTATATACTCGCGTAGAAGTCGGGTCTTAGAAACAGAAAAATCGTTCATATAATCAAACCCCGACTTATACGCCCATTCAAAAATGCAATACTTAATTTTTTATTTATTTTTTAACATCTTCTTGCCTCCTCCAATCTCGCACCAGTTTCTCAGACGCATCGAATTTTGTTGCAGCAGCACAGTCACCAATTTCTTTCGCAACGTCAACAACTTTTAATTTATAACCAGCTTACTATTTTCTTCTGATTGAATGCTCCATCGTAGATAAGGGATGCCCTTATGATAAAGGTGTATGAGATACAAAAAACACAAAACAGTGCAAACGTTGCTTCGGAATAGTTTGGGTATTACTGTGTGGTCACGTAGGCACGTGGGGGGGAGCACACGCTGATACAGCGCATTGCCGCACTCATATAGAAAAAAAAGGCCGTGTGCTCTGTGGTTACTCTCTGTCTCAGGTGGGCGTCAGCATATCATAATCTCTTGGACCAATAGCATGAGTTTTCCGCATTTAACTTATACGATCAACATTATAAAATACCAGAAATTATACAGTAAAATCAAGTCTCGACTAATCCGTGGGTGAACTTATCCACGAGTATATACGGTATTAGCTTTCATGGCACAGAGATCAGTGCTCAGGTGATTATATTTTACTGTGTTATTTTTACTTGTTCTAATACGGGTGTTTTTCTGTATCTGATATGTGTTTATTTAAATTTGAGACAGTTACATACATATTGTATACATACCTACACATATACCTCGAGTTAGGATATACACGGAAATGTTCACAAATTACGCAAAATGCTTTGAAGTCAAAAGGGAAGGGGAAACTGAACTAGTTCTGAGTGGACAATAATAGGGTATATTTACATGTCTCTGAGGACTAGGGAAAATTAGGCCAACAATTCTAGACTGATTATTATGGCCAGTTATGTCATCTGACCACTGCACCACCATGAATCAAACAAAAACAGACACGGGCAGAACAAATACCACAAATAAAACACAGCAGAGGACTACAAGCAAGTAATCTACACTAAGAAAAGGCAAAGCCCTCACTGACTCACTCATCACTAATTCTCCAACTTCCCATGTAGGTAGAAGGCTGAAACTTGGCAGGCTCATTCCTTACAGCTTACTTACAAATGTTAAACAGGTTTCATTTCAAAATTCTACGCGTAACGGTCATAACAGTGGACAACGTCCGCCATGTTAAACTTTCTTATTTATGGCCCCATCTTCATGAAATTTGGTAGGCGGCTTCCCTGCGCTAACCGAAACAGATGTACGTACTTATTTCGGTGGTATGACGCCACTGTCTTTGTTACTTATGGGCCCATCTTCAAGAAATTTGGTACGCGGGTTCCCAACGCTAACTGAATCCTACTTACGTACATATATACGTCCATAGCCTGCAGCTCGGTCGCCATGTGAGGCAGCGTTGGGTCCCCCCATCCCCACGCCTCCCACATAGTTGGCTGCCTGCCTATATATGGCCGTCCGTCACTCCGGTCTCTTCATTCCCTTCCTTGCTTCGCCACGGTATTCACGTCTCCCTGCTGATAACTGCAGCCTTTTTATTTAATCCACGGCTTCTCCGCTGTTTTATTGTTCGTTTACTACGATTATAGTTATTGTGTAGGTATTTTAGACTTAGTTTACATTGTTCAGGTACCCATTTCCTTTATCGTTCCAACCGTACCCCCATTAACATGTCTATCGAGGTGATCACCATCGATCAAACAACTGTCATTTACCAAGTGGTTTCCATGCCCGGAGATGGCGACTGCCTTTTCCATTCTCTGTGTTACATAATGCACAGCCATATCAGGCTCACTCTTGATATCCCTCTTGAGGAACATTGTGTCTTATGTATTGAATGACTGGGACAGGTTCAAGGTGTGGACTGATGACGGTACAGGAGATAATTATACTACACAGGAGCACTACAAGAGTGAAATGCTTAAGCCCTTCACCTATGGTTCTGCATGTGAGTTGATGGCTGCCGCGGAATTGTTCGGTTGTCGCCTTTCAAGTGTACCGAAATGGCCAAATATTTTACACCTTTGGACAACCGCCAATGCCTCTTAAATATCTTAGATTCACAGGTGACGATTTGAGTAGTGGACACTTTAATGTTTATGAATGTTTAAACTCTCAAAAGCTGGATGCGAAGTTATCGATGAAACCCATTTCAATTCAAACGCCTCCAATTTCCAGTAAGGCTCTGCTTCACAATGACAATTAATAAGTCTCAAGGACAGATCCTACAAAAGGTTGGCATCGATTTGAGGCAAGATTGCTTTTCACATGGCCAACTATATGTTGCATGCTCAGGAATAAGCTCAGCGCACAGCTTGGTCATATTACAACCGAACTGAGGGCCGAACTGACAACGTGGTATACAAAGAGATCCTTAACAAATAATTATTGGTATATTTTCTCTCAGTTTAAAAAGGTTTACTTTTCTTCTTAATAAAAATTTTAAAGCAGTACTTCGCTGCTGCGAAGTGCGGGTATTTTGCTAGTAAGTAAATAAAATATAGATCACTGTTAAGAGTGCCATATCCCAAAGCCATGGGACTGGTTCATTCTATGGTTTGATGTCACGGCTTCAGGCACAGCGGAAACATCTTTTTTTGTTCGGCATGTATCTGTACAGATGCTTTACACTTTCTTCTTCCACCAAGAATAAATAAAAGCCTTGTAAATAGTCACAAATCTTCTGTTTTTATTATTTCACAGCCTGTCCTGAGGAAGCAGAGGAAGAGGGCTGCTTTAAGGCTTGTTTCAAGATCCTTGTTGCATGCATAATTAGCCATGCAGTACTGTGTACCCAGCAGTACAACTCAAAGATTTTTGTTTATTTTCTTTTTATTTAAAGCACGCAGAATTGAAATCTCATAGGGCTGTTCAACCTTTGTGGCATCAGGACACATTTTTACCTTTTTAAGTTCACTGATGACCCACATGCGGCAATTGATAAACCCGGAGGAGGTTGAATCAACCGCTAGTGAAAGAAGTGAGTGTTGGTTAATATTGCACAGCATTCTTTGGTTGACTAGGTTCAGCACATCTTAGTATGGCCAAGTTGGCAACAATCTTACAGTAGGCAAGCATGAAAGTTCTTCTTGTGGCGGCTATAGGTCTGCGATGTCATTTTTGACCTTGCAAAGCATAATGGGGCACTTGGAAATAAAATTTTCTGCACAGCAAATTTTCAGGGAAACATTCAGCGGATGAGATCATCGGTGAATGAAGCATATTCGCGGTTAAAAACGCTTTGGAGAATTTCTCCAGTCAACACAATAGTCTGTGACAAATAATGCCAAAAGACATGATAAACGTTTGGGGCAGCCGCCCGTATATTGTATCCTGGCTGCTAAAATTGCAATAATTGAACAGAGATGGTCACAAAACAGAGTCCAAAACAGAACTGATTACAGACAGTCATGATGGTGGCTTTAAATGCCCATTCAGAAAGTGACTTCATCTCTGGGGCTGGACCCGGAAGTGACATTGTCGGGACCGGAAGTGACGTCACACCTCTGTGGCCAGACCCAGAAGTGATGTCATTGAGGGTGCTGGAACTTGGTGGGATTTCCCGGGAATGGTCTGCAAGTAACTGAGAAAGACACTCAGCACACCCCGCCACCCCCTGGTCGGAGGTGGAATTACCATCACTCAGGCCTTTTTGCTGCTCCCTACTACTCACACGTGTGTGACAAGTCATTGTTGTATATAAGAAGTTGTGCTATTCTACCTCTTTACTGTATTAATGTTACACATTTTTAAATAAATTCATAAGAAATGCTAAAAGAAAGACAACAGCTACTGAAACCTTTCAAGCTGTAGGAATTCACTATGTAAATATTGAAGGTTTAATGTTAATTTACTCTAATAACCAGAGGTCCAGATTAATGTTTTTCAAGCAGCTTTTACATTGATCTCCATTATTATGAGCTTTACAGAAAATAATAATTATACATCAAAAGTAAACATACTTTGGCCTCACTCTCCATTTCAACAGTTAATGTCTGTTTACTCTTAACACTGCAAGCCACAGTCCCCATGCCAACTTCTTATTTACAGCTGAGCATAATACTTTTATAAAATAATTACTAGGTACTGTGTCTCATTTTGAAATCAACTTTGATTTAGCACATATGGTTTTGTTTGACAACTTGGTCTTCATTTGAAAAGACCCTTCTGCTGCATGTAAGCACTGCCGCTTCACAACGTGTTTCATGGGAAATTCACAGCAAGGCCCTTTTATTGCTCACACTTATGTACTGTTAAACAACACTCACACAGTAATGTGCTTAATAGAAACACATTACAAAAGTCTTTTTTTTTAATATGAAGAAAACAAATCATAAAAAAAAAATTCTTAAAATTGAAAAAAAAACAAAAAAAACCCAAAACCTCCCTTGGTTGTCGTGCAGGTATGTCGTCCTACAGTATATACCTTTTCCTTTTTAAGATTAAAAAAACCTGACATTTCAACAAAAACTCCCACAACACTTAAATTTCACAGCTGCTCCGGTTATTTAAAAATATAAAACAAATATTACAATACAATAATAGTTAATTTAAGCATTTAGTTTGGTGAAAGGAAGCAGAGTGTTGTGGCCCTAAATTGCGCACTACTCCAGACTACCAGGGCAGCCCATTAAGCTGTGAGACCTTTGGCCTCAGAGAACCAAAGAATCTTGGCCGGATACTAATAAAGTGGCTACAAATGGCAAACAGAACTTAGTTAACCTGAACCGTATCGCCATATTTTAAATGAAACTTTTTTTTTTTTTTTTTTTTAATCAAAGGTTAATTACCGATCTTCTTGAGCTCTTTCCTAATTAGACCCTGCTTTATTTTTTTTTTCCTCTTGTTCCTACACTCAACCAGCGGTCTCAAAATTAATCTGAAGTGTGAATTTTAGCAACAAATTGCTTTGATGACAAGAAATGAAGTGCTCAAAAGTGCAAATACTCTCCAAAGCGCCTGTTAATATTTAGGTCCCCCCCCCCTTTCTGAATGTCTGTAAAATAAACATACAATTTAAAAAAAAAAAAAAAGGCTCAGGTGTGTATCATGTCAGTACCTTTATTAACTATTTCTCAGCGAGATGCATTGTTCTTTGTGCATGTGTCATAGGAATGGACAAATCTGCAAAGAAAAAACGAAAGCAGGAAGAATGCTCTGAAAAAGACACTTCAGTGGGCTAAACTTGAACACAACGTTGATTGAATACTCGTCTTAGAAAAGCCGTGTAGATGCTTGCAGAGTCATTTTTCATTTCTACGGAGCACAGAAACAGGTCAGAAAGAAGCAAAGGTTTCTGCTTTAAAAATGCAAAGAACCAGGGGTGTAAAGATCTATAATGGGGACGGGTGGCGCACTAACCAATTTACACCCAATGAGGAGCTGGCAAAAGAACAGTAATAATTGGGAGCTCTTTGAAGGTGAAAGACAATTTATTTTGTCATCTGTCAGGGTGAAATTGTGACCCACGGTTCTACTCCAAACACTCTCTTAAAAAAAGGCTATTGTGAATTTCCCCTTGGGGATTAATAAAGTATCTATCTATCTATCTATCTATCTATCTATTATATAGTGACTTTTATCTATCTATCTATTACATAGTGCCTTTCATCTATCTATTATATAATGACTTTTATCTATCTATTATATAGTGACTTTTATCTATCTATCTATCTATTACAGAGTGCCTTTCATCTATCTATTATATAGTGACTTTTATCTATCTATTATACAGTGCCTTTCATCTATCTATTATATAATGACTTTTATCTATCTATCTATCTTGCTATATGGTTGCAAGACCTGGACGCTATCCAGTGACCTGTGATGAAGACTGGACTCCTTTGGTACTGTGTCTCTCCAGAAAATCCTTGGGTACTGCTGCTTTGACTTTCTGTTGCTCATGGAGTCCTGAATGAGGCACATGACCTGCATTGTGAGAGAGCGTCAGTTATGTCACTACGGCCATGTGGCGCGATTCCCCGAGGGTGATCCAGCTCGCAAGATCCTCATTGTTGGGGACCCGAGTGGCTGGACCAGTCCAAGGGGTCGCCCATGTAACACCTGGCATGGCAGATAGAGGGTCATTTCCGGAGGGTTGGACTGGACCACGTGTCTGCCTGGGGGGGTTGCCAACCTGGATCCCGAGCTGTTTTGTCGTGTGGTGGGTGCAGCCCACACACTGTACCAAGTGCATGCTCCCCGACTTAACTTGACACATGCCACCAATACATAAGTATAAAAGAAATGTTAAAGAAAAATGTCTTTGGAGCACACTTGTCAGAGATCAGTCTTATGCTACAAATCCTTTGTTAGAAAATACCTTGATAAGTGTGTGAATGTGCAGTACAATAGCGTACTTCACATATGGCTCATGACATGTTAATCAAATTACAGCAGTTCCAAACCTTTTCGTGCTCCGCACATCTAGACAATGTTTGATTTGTCTTCACACCCCCTACAAAAGTAACATCATATTTGAAGATGAAGAAGTCAAAGTTCTCATTTTGAACCACAGCTGAACAATTTAAAATAAAAAATAAGCTCAGTGCATAAAATTCAAATATAAATTGAGCGCTTTTCCTTTAAAAATCTCAATAATCTTGTAAATGTGTCCCCCCCTGACTGGCAAGCTAGGTGTTGGGGTTGCCCACAATGCATCACATGCCATGAGGAAGTGACACATGATCAATGATCCAGGAGTCTGGGGAATTGGAGACCCCCCATGAAGCAACAGGTGCCAGCTGATAACATTTGTACTACAGTTCAAAAACACATGTGCCACACAGTTAAACACTGCTGTGCGACTGCCAGGACCACCAGCAGGAGAGACCGAGTGTAAGTAAGTAGCACGTGTTGCATCCAAATCACTCTCCCTTGTCGTTGCCCCCCCACCCCTGGGACTACAAATGTCAATCAAACCTTGAAATCAGTGACATTTCACTACCAGGGCTTGCACAGAATCCAATACTAGAGCTCAGCCTTTTCTACGGTTCACTGCAAGGTCCACATTTCATTCACTTGATTCTCCTTTATGAATTGGTCAAGGAACCCATGAGAATGCGCATTTCTGTGGCTCATTCACAGGTGACAATTGTGAGCACAATGCTTGATGCTTATTGATATCATAGACAAGAAGCACTAACTAATACGTGACCTACAAGTGATGGCACACTGCAGGACACCAACTGCACCACAATAATGTCAGATGGTGCACCTCACTCAATTTTGAGCAAATCGCAATGCAGCCTTCCTCTTTGTCGCATCAGCCGGAAATGCCATCTTGTACCCAAAGTTGGGAACCCTCGATCTAATATAACCAAGTCCATATATGGGATACTGGATCATCCTGCATTAGGTTACATAAAGAGACACCTGAATTTGAAGATTAGAGGGCCAGCTAAGGGTTTGCATACTAAAGATGAACTCAGCCAACCTGGAGCAGTTCAACAAAAGGCGATATAACTGAAAAGCTAAATAGACTAAAATGAACGCTACAAAGGGGTTTTCTGCCAGACGTTCTTTGTTGGAAAGAAGACAGACATTGGCACCTGAACTTTGCACAGGGTAGGATCAGAAATTCTAAATCTCTTACTTGGGCAGATTGGGAAGCGGTGCTTGGGATGAAATGGGAGTTTGAGAAACAGAGCTGTGAAGGACCGCTGGCTCCTGCGTACGAGGCACCCTTCCCATTCGATACCAGATGCCCATGTTGTTCAGCTCTCTACAAAAAGAAATATGCAATTTCATTAGAAATACAAATTATCAGAAAAGCTGCAAATCAAATTTATACCTCATTAAAATGTAAATAAAATACAACATCCAGCTAAGAAAACTGCAAGTGAACAAATGTAAATAAAGTGTGACAGCTCAGGACTAAATGAAATTATTAAACACAACTTTTCAAAAAACCAACACGTTTTTCAGTTCTTATTTTATATGCCAGTGGAGGTTTTGAAGATGCAGGTCTGAAAATTAGGTATTAAGATTGAAAAGATAAAACAGCGATTTAATTTTAATTTTTTTTTTCTTTCATGGGAAACGTGCCTTACTACAGCGTTTCTCAACCTTTAAGTATTTGCGACCCGAGTTTTCGTAACAGTTTTAATTGCGCCCCCCCTAACGTTTTTTTGAAAGGAGCCCACTAATACCAATTTGTTCTTTTTTAATTAATGATATATCATAGATGCATATTTTATTATACCTACTTAACTTTTATCGACATTTATCTAACTATTTATTTTTCTAGTATCAGAATGTAGCTTAAGTTAATTTGTTTTGGTTTCAATAGATGTTTTTCATATTTTTGATTCTTTTTTTCACATCTTCGCGTCCCCTTTTTTGTTAGTTTGAGAACTGCTAACTTACTATAAGGTTGTGAGATATGGACGCTATCCAGTGACCTGAGATGAAGACTGGACTCCTTTGGTACTGTGTCTCTCCGGAAAATCCTTGGGTACCATTGGTTTGACTTTGTGTCGAATGAGCGGTTGCTCATGGAGTCCCAAATGAGGCACATTACCTGCATTGTGAGGGAGCGTCAGTTACGGCACTACAGCCATGTGGCGCGTTTCCCCCCGAGGGAGATCCGGCTCATAAGATCCTCATTGTTGGGGACCCAAGTGGCTGGACCAGGCCAAAGGGTTGCTCACATAACACCTGGCTGCGGCAGATAGAGGGTCATTTCCAGAGGGTAGGACTGGACCGTGTGTCTGCCTGGAAGGTTGCCAACTGGGATCCAGAGCTGTTTCGACATATAGTGGGTGCGGCAACGCGCTGTACCAGTGCAGGCTCCCCAACTTGACTTGACTTGGAAATGTGCAGCTGCCCTGACTGATATAAACATAGGACAGATTTAGCAATGGACCGTCGTGTCAAGAGGGTGGGGGCTTCAGTGGATTAAGCCCCTGATCTCTAGCACCCAACTCCTGATCTTTCAATCCCTGATACACACGAACAATCGCGGCAGCTCCTGATCAACTTGCCATTCATGTCTGCCATTTGTATTTCCGTCACACGATAAATCAGTTCATTTCCAAGCTCTTTCTTATTTTTACAATTTAAACAAATGACTGTGTTTAAACTAATATTATTAGCTAGATACGTGTTGGCTGGAATGAGCAGTGCAAGTTAGGGTTTAAACCTCCACTAGTAGATCTTTTGTTTCTACAAATTGTACTTACGAAGTTTCTGTGATTGTCCATGTGTTTGATTTGCGCTGTACAGAAAATAAGACTAACATCCACTCAAACACCGTATTTGGTTAACCCTAATTTCTCTAAGACATAAGTTTCCAGACTATGTTGAGACTAGGACTGCTGGCAAAATTTGTGACATATTTGATATTTTTAATTAAGGAATTGTCAAAATATTTAATAAGCAATGAAATTTTGTGATTGTTAAGATGCCTACAACATTAAAAGTGTAACAAGAATAGAAGAGTTGACAAATACACTTGCTTAATTTTAAAAAGAAAACAGAACATTATTTTTAAAAGCATATCTTCTTCATCTTTCAGCTGCTCCCGTTCGGGGTCGCCACAGCAGATCATCTTCTTCCATAATTTTTAAAAGCATATAACAGAATTTAAAGAACTGGTCAAAAGTGATGATTGGTTGTGCCAACAGACTGATTGGACTCACCTAAATCAGTAGTGTATTCTAATATTTCAATTGGCATTAATTCATGAAACCATGACTGCTGACCAATTTAATGTCTCTTTTAATTCATTTAATAATAATGAAAGTACAGTCATATGAAATAGTTTGGGAACCCCTCTTAATTCTTTGGATTTTTGTTTCTCATTGGCTGAACTTCCTTTTAATATCTGACATGCCTTATGGAAACAGTAGGATTTCAGCAGTGACATTAAGTTTATTGGATTAACAGAAAATATGCAATATATACATCATAACAAAATTAAACAGGTGCATAAATGTGTGCACCCCAACAGAGATATGACATTAATACTTAGTGGAGCCTCCTTTTGCCTCTCGACGCTGTGCTCCTGTAGCCTCTGACGAGTGTCTGGATTCTGGATGGAGGTATTGTTGACCATTCTTCATACCAAATCTCTCCAGTTCAGTTCAGTTTGATGGACAGCCTGCTTCAAATCATCCCATAGATTTTCGATGATATTCAAGTCAGGGGACTGTGACTGCCATTCCAGAACATTCTACTTCTTCCTCTGCATGAATGCCTTTGTAGATTTTGAACTGTGTTTTAGGTCATTGTCTTGTTGGAATATCCAACCCCTGCGGAACTTCAACTTTGTGACTGATGCTTGAACATTATCCTGAAGAATTTGTTGATATTGGGTTGAATTCATCTGACCCTCGACTTTAACAAGGGCCCCAGTCCCTGAACTAGCCACACAGCCCCAGAGCATGATGGAACCTCCACCAAATGTGACAGTAGGTAGCAGGTGTTTTTCTTGGACTGCGGTGTTCTTCTTCCGCCATGCAAAGCGCTTTTTGTTATGACCAAATAACTCCATTTGTGTCTCATCAGTCCAAAGCACTTTGTTCCAAAATGAATCTGGCTTGTCTAAATGAGCATTGGCATACAACAAGTGACTCTGTTTGTGGTGTGAGTGCAGAAAGGGCTTCTTTCTCATCACCCTGCCATACAGATGTTCTTTGTGCAAATTGTGCTGAATTGTAGAACGACGTTCAGATACACCATCTGCAGCAAGATGTTCTTGCAGGTCTTTGGAGGTGATCTGTGGGTTGTCTGCAACTATTCTCACAATCCTGCTCATATGCCGCTCCTGTATTTTTTCTTGGCCTGTCAGACCTGCTGGGTTTAACAGCAACTGTGCCTGTGGCCTTCCATTTCCTGATTCCATTCCTTACACTTGAAACTGACAGTTTAAACCTCTGAGATGGCTTTTTGTAGCCTTCCCCTAAACCAGGAGACTCAACAATCTTTGTTTTCAGATCTTTGGAGAGTTGCTTTGAGGATCCCATGCTGTCACTCTTCAGAGGAGAGTCAAAGGGAAGGAAGCACAACTTGTAATTGACCACCTTAAATACCTTTATATCTCATGATGGACACACCTGTCTATGAAGTTCAAGGCTTAATGAGCTCATCCAACCAATCAGCATTGAGCAGTGACAGGCATTCAAATCAGCACAATGACAAGGGGACCCACATTTGTGCACAGCCAGTTTTTCACATTTGATTTAATTTTATACAACTAAATACTGCGTCACTAAAAATCTTTGTTCGGAAAACACCGCAGTACTCAGATGTTCCTAGAAAATGAAAGACAGACCACTGGTATCTTTGTTGTTGAAAGGAGAGTCAATTATTATACAGGCTGAGAGGGGCTCCCACACTTTTTCATAGGACTGTATTTGTGCAAAGCAGTACAACAGGCACACATAAGACACCACTATCAGGAGCAGAAACATGCGCTCTTACCCTATGAACGTATACTGGGGTGGTGCTTGTTTAGTTTTTCCTAGAATGCGGATGTCACAAATAGCAGCTTCAGTGGAATCCCGTGGAATAAACTTTATACAAAGTCGTCTTTTTCTGAACGCCTGCTCCTCTGTAGAGAAAACACAGCAGAGGTGGTTTTACGCATGCTTTACGACATTGCAATGCATACAACAATCAATAAGGATAACTAAAAACACTGAAGATGAGTAAAAGGCATGTAACAAACAAAAAACAAACTGTGGAAATGTTAAAACAATGTGCTAAAGAAAAATACTGTCAATAATTCATTAAGGGCAGGTTTAAGTCATGACTCAAGCTCTTCTACGTCAGGGGAATTCTGAAATAAACCACCGAGCAGACAAGTATGTAAGAACAGTGTTTGTATATGTGAATTTCCCATTGGGATTAATAAAGTATCTATCTATCTATCTATCTATCTATCTTCCTCAAATTAAAATGAAAAAATCTGTTAGGAAAATAATCAGCACCATTTGAACATCCTTCTGGTCAAGTATTACAGTTTAGGGAAGAAGCTGCATGATTTTTTAAGAATAAAATATGAACAAATACCTGACTGGCAATGTCCAGTATTATAGTAGAAGAAACAGTCTTTTTTAATTGTACAATCTTTATATTTCATCCCCTACTTTCTCTGCCTGCTCAACCACAATCATAACAAACAAAAAAAAAAAATTAAACCTGGTCCCAATGCTTTAGACAAGAAAGACTATCGTCCCATAGCTTCACGTTATGACAATTGCTTCATTTAAAAATAGTGAGGACTACACGCAAAGATGCTGTCAAGAAAAGGAAGAAGAAGTGCACACCAGCATAGTGGGAATCTGGGGAAAAAAAACCTCTCAGATATACTGGTGAAGGTGAAGTGCACTTTTATGAAAACAGCTAAGTGACGCACTGTGAGCACATTAAAAAAAAAAAAAATCGGGAGTGGTCTCCGCTCGACTTTCTCGTATACTCAGATATGGGGATGGATATTTGAGGAGTAAACCGCAAGGCAAGGATTATATTGTTATATTATGTACATTAAAGAACCATCAACAACAAATCAAATCAAATTAATAATATATTGAACAGTTATTATAAAAGTAAAACTTGAATAAGTCGGACTCTGCAGCTGCATGAATAAAAGTATCACTTCTGGTTAGTGGAAATTGCCCAAAAGTTGATGGAAATCTACGTTTTGTAATTAATACTCGTATGCAAAATTTGGTTGACCCAAGTGAAAGTGTACTAAAGTTATCGTGTTTATATACACACACACACACAGATATAATTCCAAAAATGGTATTTTCGGATTCAGGGAGGTTTAAAACATCGAGATTCATCAAAATCTCAACATCGAATTTTTGGACGATTTCAATACTTTCTCACTACTTTGTATATGAGAAAGTAAAAAGCTGTTTAAAAATCCAGATCTGGACACTTATCCTTAACACATTGATGCATCTCTTGAAAAAAAATTTGGAACAAGAGACTCTTCCTTCCTTATTGTTCCTCTAGGGGTTGCTAGCTCCCTACTTGGAATAAGTTCTTTTTAATTGCAGCGTTTTAAGTAACCTGAAACTATATAGATATGATGTTAAAAGGCGATATACCTCCCATAGTGATGTGGCGGTATAAAATCACATAAGAGAAAATAAGTTGGCTTTCTTTAATGACGATTGACACGGCGTTACAGATGGAGAAAGCCAAATGGCAAAACTTTTATCAAGGTGGGATCTCGATCTATACAGTCTGCCATTTTCCGTCGCTGCACTGGAAGGATTCTCAGGACCGGATGACGATATCCCTCATCTTTCCGTCAGCTTCAAAGCTTTTGACTGCTGTCCAAGTCTTTTATACTGTTTTCTCCACGTGCAGGCCCTTACTTAGGTTCCAAACAAGGCCAGGAGGGGATTCAATTTCATCTCTAACTTACAGAAATAGTACAATGCCCATTTTCATAGTTGTACCTTTCTCTCTTCAAATGCTTGCCTAGCAGTTCTAAATGCTGAGAGCCCCTGTGTGCTAACTTTGGCCTGGCCTGTACATGTGAGTGGATTTATAAAATAATTTTTTGTACACAGCACAGTGACATTAAACTTATATTCTGATTAAAGTTATTACTGTATCTTATTAATAGTCTGAGGTGTACAGAGTGAAGAGAAAAGGAGACAGGACTCTTCTCTGTGGTGCTCCAGTGTCGCTCACCTCCATATCAGAGACACAGGCCTCGAGTCTCACAAACTGTGGTCTACCCAAATAGACAGTCCATTATCAGGACACCACAGGCCCATCCACCTGCATATCTCGGAGTTGGCCCCTTCACAGGTAATAATTTTTTGCATTTATATAGCGCTTTTCTCACTACTCAAAGTGCTCAGCAATTGCAGGTTAAGGGCCTTCCTTGCTCAAGGGCCCAACAGAGCAGAGTCCCTATTGGCATTTATGGGATTCGAACCGGCAACCTTCCGATTGCCAGTGCAGTTCCCTAGCCTCAGAGCCACCACTCCGCCTCTGGCTGGATTGTACTGAAGGCAATGGAGAGATCAACAAACATCATCCTCGCAGTGCGGCCAGCTTTGTGTAGGTGAGAATAATAAGCCTTGTGGAGCAGACAGATAATCGCATCCTCCACTCCAGTCTTTGTCCGATAAGCAAAACAGCAGTGGGTCCAGGTGGTCTACCACTAGAGGACTCGTATAGTGCAGGACCAGCTTCTTAAAGGTCTTGATGATGTGGGACACAAGTGTCAGTGGTCTGTAGTCATTAGGTGAAGAGGCGCCTGCCTTCACTGGGACATGAAAAATGCAGGATGCTTTTTTGCACAGCAGCAGCACTTTCTGAAGCCTTAGGGACAGACTGAGTGGGTCACAGAGGACACCACAAAGTTGGTCAGCACAGGCCTTAAGAAGTCAAAGACTAGTAACTAGCAACACAATGTCAGAAACAAAAAGGAAAACAGAGAGAACACAGAGCTTGTGTAAAACTGCACAGCACTCACTCGGTGTTATACTGCTAAACTCTGAAGTGGAGATGAGGCTAGAAAGCATGCAGATGGGCAGAAAGTCCTGCAAGTCCAGCTAGATCAGGTGAAACCAAGTGAACGAAAGGCAAAGACTCTTAAATTGAACAAGAAAGTTTGCTTACGTGTGTCTACTGTTTCTTGAATTGGAATAAAACCCACTGGCAGAGTGTCCTTGATGTCAATTAGCTTCATGTCAACCAGCACGTTTCCTAAATGACTCTTTAGGGAACATAAGAATTAAAAAGATGTTATTAAAGCAACTGGGACATAAACTACAGACAATACATATGAATATCAAATGCCATAAACAAGCAAAGCAGTAGGGGGAAAAAAAAGTGGACATTTTACGGAGCGAACACGATGTGCTGTCAGATTTGACTTGGATCACTAGCCGCATTCGGAGACCAGCGACTGAATACATCTTTGAAATGGTGGCTTGTTAGAAAAATATGCATACTGTACACTCCCAGAGTATTATTTATAACCATGATGACAGAAAGCAATATTAAGAAATTAACAGGTCTGGAAAGTTCTTTATTACCAAATCACAATTTGTTAAAGATGACAAGCAAAAATCTAAGCTTTAAATTCATCAGGATGAAGATGAATGTTTTCATTTGGCCTTAAAAGCCCTAATGGTGAAAAAAACATCAAATGCTGACACAAACTCCTTAGACTGAACAATGCATTTCAGGGTCTGATTTGCTTCTGTTATTGTCAGACAAGAATTCATACATGCTGGCAAAAATAATGATTATTAAATCATGCTGTAAAACACAGAGCAGGCACAGATTTAAGTGTGGCTTTGAGGAAATCCGTTATTAAGACTGTGAAAGACGTTATTATCGAAAACAGTAACAAAGCTTCTGTCCTGCAAAAGGAGGAAAACATTTTTGGCTGCCAAGAGAAACTGAAAAAGCAGATCAACCACCGAACGTCCAAGTTACAGTAGGATTATTAAAAAAAAACTCCTTCATTCACGCCACACAATCCAGTGGCTAATTTTAAAGAATCTGTTTTTGTCATAGACAATTACAGCCACAGAAATGTTGAATGGCAGACAAAATAGCTTTTGTTGATGGCACTGTCAGGTTTTATTTGAATCAAACACCTTAAACTAATATGGACACTCATTTGAAAATGATACAGACGCTAGAGAGCCAGCAATAGCGCAACACATATTAAAACCATCTTCAGAGATGTGGATCTGTCAAGTCCATATTAACGTTATGACATGGAGAGGGTCACTTTTTTCCTAAGGAATGCACAATAAATAGTATTCACTTATGCTGAAGATGAGAGCGCAACAGTCCTGACATTGATAAAAAAAAAATAACTATGAAAATGAAGAGACAACTTGAAAAGCAAAATTTTACAACTTTAGATATCTCTGCACACCACTACCCTTTCCAGCTATTCCCAATATTCAAACAGACTATAAATAAATGGATCTTCATGGATGTTTTATTCAGTTGCACTTGAAATGCATGTATAGAGCTCCAAGGAAAAGCTGTGAATGAATGTTTAATGCTCTTCTTCTTATTATTATTATTAAAAAAAAAAAATTATTCTTTCGGCTGCTCCCGTTAGGGGTCGCCATAGCGGATCATCTTCTTCCATATCTTCCTGTCCTCGTCATCTTGTTCTGTTACCCCCATCACCTGCATAAACCTCCTCTTAGGTCTTCCTCTTCTCCTCTTCCCTGGCAGCTCTATCCTTAACACCCTTCTCCCGATATACTCAGCATCTCTCCTCTGCACATGTCCACACCAACGCAATCTCGCCTCTCTGACTTTGTCTCCAACCCGTCCCACCTGAGCTGACCCTCTAATGTCCTCATTTCTAATCCTGTCCATCCTCGTCCCACCCAATGCAAATCTTAACATCTTTATCTCTGCCACCTCCAGCTCTGTCTCCAGCCCATATAACATAGCTGGTCTCACTACCGTCCTGTAGACCTTCCCTGTCACTCTTGCTGATACCCGTCTGTCACAAGTCACTCCTGTCTTTTTTCTCCACCCTTTCCACCCTGCCTGCACTCTCTTTTTCACTTCTCTTCCACAATCCCCTTACTCTGTACTAGACAATCCATTCCCAGGCTCCCGATTACCAGGAGCCCGGGATTCTCGGACGTTTCCCATTCCTGCATTCCCGGGAATTAAACCTCTGGAATTCCCGGCTGAATGGGAACGGCCAAGCTCGCATATATAGCGTGTAAAAATCGATCAAGAATTAACAGCGTTATAGTTGAAAATAATTAAGTGGCATGTTTTTTTGGCCCACGGTGTAGTGTGTTACTTATTAATTCAGTCAACAACAGACCAGCAGCAGTCAGTCTCCCGACTCCCACTAAGACTGAGCACAGTGGACTGGGAGGTGTCTGCACTCTGCAGCTCATGAATGCCGGGACGGGGCAGAGTTCATTGACGTCTGTGCTGTTGACAGCTTTGAACAACAACTTGAAATTGCAATGCGTCAGTCGGTTGCATTCACATTGTCTGTGCCAAGAAACTTGCCATCACAGAATGATGATAAGAAACTGGATGCATCAGTAAAAGCTGAAACGGCGGTGTTTCAGAGCAACGGCCAGCGTGGGCATTGTTTAGAACAAGTGTATCAGTATCTGATGACTGTGCCGCCTACTTCAGTGAAGGCAGAGCGTGCTTTCTCAGCGGCTGGCGTACTCTGCACGAAGGTGCGCTCTCGCCTAGACGACCGCACGCTCGACACGTTGTGCTTTCTACGCTCTTATTACCGCAACTAACTAGATACATGTTACTTATATGACAGCATGAACTGCTTGTAGTTAAGGTTAGTCTTTTATTGGTGTCAACATATTGTTAAAGTTTTATTAAAAATAAGTGTCGCTCATTATAAAACTGTTCACATGTGAGATGCCCGTGCACTGTGTCATTCTCGGGTGCCCAGGATTCCCGGGAATAACATGCAGGATTCACGAATTTCCGGGAATGGATAAACCCGTCTGGGAATGGATTCCCTACTCTGTACTGTTGATCCCAAGTATTTAAACTCATCCAAATTCACCAACTCTTCTCCCTTCATCCTCAGCACTCCACTGACCTCCCTCTCATTCACACACATGTATTCTGTCTTGGTGGTCCTACTGACCTTCATTCCTCTCCTGGGTCTCCTCAACCTGCCCCCTTCTCCTTGCTACATCTCTGATAAGATCAAGAACATTTACTTAAAATAGTAATAGCACAGTGTTTGTCAGTAATTCTCGAAATGATTTCCAACCTCCGTCCTGGGTAGGACGTTAATCTGCACCCAGCCCTGCATGTGGGCCCTCCAATCTGCAAGGAAAAACCTGGGGGTTGGTGGCAGGATTGGCACTCCAGCCACCATAAAAAGCCTCCCACTGTTCCACTCCATCTGAACGAGTGTGGTGCTGAGGTGTCACCCGTCACATGGCTGCACTCCTCGGGTCCTAATATGGGATCCTGAGTTGGTTTGTCATGTGGTGGGTGCGGCAATGCGCTGTGTCAGTGCCTACTGCTAACAACCTCCTCCTTTCCAACCTCAAACTCGAAATTTAGTTTTTATTTAGTCATAAATATTTCTTCAAGCAATGCCTGATACATTCAGAAATAATAAAAGAGGGAAAAAAAACTCCAAGTATTCTTTAAGCATCACAAGTAAAAATAAAAATAAATAAATAAAGCTGAGGTACCTTAGGAGACACTGGCATTCTCCAGAAATTAAAAAAAATAAATGAGAAAAATGACTAAAGAATAAAGTGTGGTAAAAACAAAATCACTAAACAAAGAAACACCTGGATAACTCGCAGGGCTCAAAGCTCAAGACATCACGAGGACTTACATTTTAGTAATAACAATTCTCTTCAGTCCTCAGGATAAAAAGAAAGAAAGAAAAAAAAAAGTAAAAAGCGGTCAAGTGTTAATCCCCTGTGCGTCTGTGCTTCACAATTAGGAACAAGCTAATACATAAAGAGGTGATGTGTGAAAACAAGTCCTGCAGGCAGATGTAGTCGGTTAGGCATTGACACACACTGTTAAATGATTTCAGATTTCTAAAATATTCTGCACACTGCTAAATGAAAATTAGTCACTAATGAAGGTTATACATTTTCTTTTCTATGTAATGGTGACAAACAATTCTTTTTCTTTGGCTAAATGTATTTATTATTATTTTCTTATTTGGTTGAGGCCCTTTTCCAAGGTGACTCAATTTGAGATACAAGTGGTTACATTTCTTTTGTTTCTCCAAATGGAGCAAAGGAGGTGAAGTGAAGTGGAAGGAGTTTGGGGGGGTGATGATCAGTGTGCCCCCTTTGGTGAAATTACATTTTTTTTTGTTTAAACAATATTTAATGAGACCTCATTTCTGTATTATTAATATTACACTCCCTACATCTGTCTGCAAATTTTCTTTAAGAATCCAGAATGAAGACTCTCTTAGCAGTAAATATACACTGAGTGTCCTCAAAAGGATATATAAACTGTAAAAGATCGGCCTGTTTTACTTTGGCACTAGCAGGGCTGCCGGTCTTAAACAGGGTGAAATCCAAGTAATCAACATTCAGTGGGGCAAAAAAGTATTTAGTCAGCCACCAATTGTGCAAGTTCTCCCACTTAAAAAGATGAGAGAGGCCCGTAATTTTCATCATGAGATTCAAAATGAGAAAAAAAATCCAGAAAATCACATTGTCTGATTTTTAAAGAATTTATTTGCAAATTATGGTGGAAAATAATTATTTGGTCAATAACAAACAAGCAAAATTTCTGTCTCTCACAGACCTGTAACTTCTTCTGTAAGAGGCTCCTCTGTCCTCCACTCGTTACCTGTATTAATGGCACCTGTTTGAACTCGTTATCAATATAAAAGACACCTGTCCACAACCTCAAACAGTCACACTCCAAACTCCACTGTGGCCAAGACCAAAGAGCTGTCAAAGGACACCAGAAACAAAACTGTAGACCTGCACCAGGCTGGGAAGACTGAATCTGCAATAGGTAAGCAGCTTGGTGTGAAGAAATCAACTGTGGGAGCAATTATTAGAAAATGGAAGACATACAAGACCACTGATAATCTCCCTCGATCTGGGGCTCCACGCAAGATCTCACCCCGTGGGGTCAAAATGATCACAAGAACGGTGAGCAAAAATCCCAGAACCACACGGGGGGACCTAGTGAATGACCTGCAGAGAGCTGGGACCGAAGTAACAAAGGCTACCATCAGTAACACACTACGCCGCCAGGGACTCAAATCCTGCAGTGCCAGACGTGTCCCCCTGCTTAAGCCAGTACATGTGCAGGCCCGTCTGAAGTTTGCAAGAGAGCATTTGGATGATCCAGAAGAGGATTGGGAGAATCTCATATGGTCAGATGAAAAAAACTCTACTCGTCATGTTTGGAGGAGAAAGAATGCCGAGTTGTATCCAAAGAACACCATACCTACTGTAAAGCATGGGGGTGGACACATCATGCTTTGGGGCCGTTTTTCTGCAAAGGGACCAGGACGACTGATCCGTGTAAAGGAAAGAATGAATGGGGCCATGTATCGTCAGATTTTGAGTGAAAACCTCCTTCCATCAGCAAGGGCATTGAAGATGAAACGTGGCTGGGTCTTTCAGCATGACAATGATCCCAAACACACCGCCCGGGTAACGAAGGAGTGGCTTCGTAAGAAGCATTTCAAGGTCCTGGAGTGGCCTAGCCAGTCTCCAGATCTCAACCCCATAGAAAATCTTTGGAGGGAGTTGAAAGTCCGTGTTGCCAAGCGACAGCCCCAAAACATCACTGCTCTAGAGGAGATCTGCATGGCGGAATGGGCCACAATACCAGCAACAGTGTGTGAAAACCTTGTGAAGACTTACAGAAAACGTTTGACCTCTGTCATTGCCAACAAAGAGTATATAACAAAGTATTGAGATGAACTTTTGTTATTGACCAAATACTTTTTTTCCACCACAATTTGTAAATAAATTCTTTAAAATCAGACAATGTGATTTTCTGGATTTCTTTTTCTCATTTTGTCTCTCATAGTTGAGGTCTACCTATGATGAAAATTACAGGCCTCGCTCATCTTTTTAAGTGGGAGAACTTGCACAATTGGTGGCTGACTAAATACTTTTTTGCCCCACTGATAGACCTTGGCGTTAATGTTTGCAGTGCACCAAGCAATGCAGAGGTTTCTGTTATATGCAGTTTGGCAAGGAATTCATCAAAACAGCATTAATGTGTGTGACGTGCCATCTGTTATAATGACAAATGCAATGCATTTTATTACTACAAATGTTTGAGGCGCACCATCTAATTAGAGTGACAAATGCAATGCATATGTCTATGTTATATATGCTATTTGGTATGGGATTCGTAAAAGCAGAGTTAACCTCCTTAGCGTTAGTCCCGAGTGTCACACAGGCAATGGTACAGATGCATCTCACATAAGAACCGAGGAATTACTTGGCCTGCAAAAGTGCCAACAGCATTAGTGCCAAGCGTTACTCGGGCAACAGTATAGGCAAGTCCTGTGTAAGCATCAGGCCTGAGCGTTCCACAGGCCATGGTGTAGACACCATCATAATGGCATCTCATATGAAACGCCTCTTATCAGCAGTGACGCTGAGGTGAGTCTGTCTTCAGGAAGTGAAACTGAAAGTGATTTTGGGATCTCGCGTCATTCGCACATGTGCAGTTCATACTATTATTTATCATCATTACTATCTGTATCATTTTTATACTTTCTACACTTTTGACTTTTAGAGTTTTTCCACGTTTTACAACAGAAAGATGAGATTTAATAAAAAAGTACATTTTCAAGTCAAAAGCTGCAACTAAGAAAAACTGTAATGCTAAGGAAGTTAATGTGTGTGATGTGCCATCTGCTGGAATGGTAAATGCAAGATATACATTTTTTTTTTTTTTAACTATAAATGTTTGCAATGCTGCGGTGGGATGGCGCCCTGCCCGGGGTTTGTTTCCTCCCTTGCGCCCTGTGTTGGCTGGGATTGGCTCCAGCAGACCCTCGTGACCCTATAGTTAGGATATAGCGGGTTGGATAATGGATGGATGGATGGATGGATGGATGTTTGCAATGAGCCATCTGTTGGAATGACAGAAACATACACCCAAAGAGTAATGTTTTACTAACAGACAAGCTGTGCTACTCATCTAAGATGAGTTGAAATCTAAGTAATCAACACAGACTTCAGTGTTAACATTCACAGTGCACCATACAATGCCTCGGTCTCTGTTATATGCCAATTAATACGGATTCATAAAAGAAGTGTTAATGTTTGTGTTGCGCCATCTGTTGAGATGTCAAATGTAATGCATATGACTCTATTTTATGCCATTTCATATGGGATTTGTAAAAGCAGTGTTAACGTGTGTGATGTGCCATCAGCTGGAAATGTAAAGGCAAAGTACTTTATTACTACAAATGTGTGTCATACATCATTTACTGGAATGACAAATTTAATGCATTTGATTACTACAAATGTTTTGTGAGGCGCCATCAGTTGAAATAACAAATGTAATGCATTATGTCTCTGTTATATGCCATTTGACACAGGACTTGTAAAAGCAGTACAGTGATCCCTCGCTATATCGCGCTTCGTCTTTCGCGGCTTCACTCCATCGCGGATTTTAAATGTAAGCATATGTGAATATATATCGCAGATTTTTCACTGCTTCGCGGATGTCTGCAGTCTACAGTACGTGTGCTTCCTCAGTTGATTTGCCCATTTGAATTCAAACAAGGGACGCTATTGGCGGATGGCTGAGAAGCTACCCAATCAGAGCACACGGTTAAGTTCCTGTGTGCTGCTGATTGGCTCAGCGACGGAGCGCTGCATTAACCAGGAAGTCTCACTCATTCAGCATTCAGGAGCCGTGTACAAGCGCCAACAGAAGATGCAAATAATTGCAGAAAAGGTAAAAGTTTTGGATATGTTGAAGGAAGGAAACAGCTACACCGCTGCAGGACACCATTACAGCATAAATGAGTCCACGATTCTTTTTATTTAAAAAGGAGGAAAAGCATATAAGATCTACAGCCGCAGTGTCCTTTAACCAGGGTGCAAAACGAGTTGCAAGTGGACGTGATAAGGCAGTAGTCTGGATGGAATCTGCTTTAGGGATTTGGATTGAAGAGTACTGGAAGAACAACAACGGCGGTGCTAAACAGTCGCCTGAAGAGGCTCCTTTAGAAGAGCTGTAACGCTATCCTTTTGTTGTTCAGTAAAATTAAACTCCTCGTTATCAGACAAGTCGTCGTGTCATTGTTGGTGAATAACCATAATTAATTATTTACGTACAGTACTTATTACCTGTACATAGTTTAGTGTCACTGTACACACATTTTACTGTATACAGTTTTTCTTGCATTGTACGTATTTATTGCTGGTGGCCTGTCTGTCGTAATGGCTGTAACATATGTGATATCGGAGACGCTCGATATCTTTAAAATAATATTTAGGTTTTACTGTATGTAAACTGTGTTTACATACATAATTTCAATGAATCTTACCTAATATCTAAGAGAATACAAAGGGTTTATGCTGTATAATTGTGCGTGAAATGTTTATAATGGTGTGGGAGAGTTTTTATAAGGGCTTAAAATATATAAAAATAACCACATAAACATATGGTTTCTACTTCGCGGATTTTCTTATTTCGCGGGTGGCTCTGGAACGCAACCCCCGCGATGGAGGAGGGATTACTGTATTAATGTGTGTGATGTGCTATCGGCTGGAATGGTAAATGCAATGCATTTTATTACTAAAAATGTTTGTGATGCGCCATCTGTTGGAATAACAACTGTAATGCATTATGTCTCTTTTATATGCCATTTGGCACAGGACTTGTAAAAGCGGTATTAATGTGTGTGATGTGCTATTGGCTGGAATGGTAAATGCAATGCATTTTATTACTAAAAATGTTTGTGATGCGCCATCTGTTGGAATAACAATGCAATGCATTTTATTACTAAAAAAGTTTGAGAAATCACCAGAGCATGACTTGATTCCTCAAACAAATTTAAAGTAAGTTGTTGGTCCTATTTAGTTCAGGATTTTCTAATAAAAAGTGATTAAATATACTAAAGTGCTATTTACAGACTCACATGAATGGATAAAATAAGAGTGTTAACAGATTAAATAAAGAAGACTCACTTTTCTCCAGTGCTGACCTATCACACGGTGTTCTTTCATCTCAACATGTAATGAGTTACCGTCTTTTACTACTGGTTAAGAGATGATGAGAGTACAACCTGATGGGTTCATTGCTTCTCAATGTCACATAGATGATGGACTTTGACATTTTGTTACTTAACTGCTTTTTTTGAAATGTAACTAAAGAAAATGCCAAGTTAATTCTGACTTCATAAAACAATCAAACAGACAGGCATTGCTTTTAAAATGGACCACTGAACCTGCAGTAAGAACAGGAGTGTTTCTATTAAGAGTGGATGCTTTAACCTTATTAACATATCTTTTTAAAAAATAAATCAAATAAACAGTTTTGGGGTGTCACCATTGGCTCCCAAAAGTGTTATAATGAGTTCAACACTTCAGACTGGGCAAGTCTGCACTTCAACGTTGAATTTACAATCCACACTTCAAGGTTATAAATACATTTCCTTGCAATTCCATTTTTTGAGAATTTGTTTAACCCCTTAATGTGTCAACAAAAGAGAATCGGCTTACATTTTCTTTGGAGAACGTTCTTGTGAAACAGAGGTATCGCGTGACCTTGGATTTGAATAAGCCGTCCTTCCAGAGATCAGCATCTAGGCCATCTGTTGTTTGTGAAACCTGTGAAAACAAGAATGAACACACACACATGTGTTTGTGTGAGGTGGAACAAAGTTAATGTATGTACAGTGAGGGCTTCTTGCAGACCTTCCTTAATTAACGCTTGACTATACTCTCACAGCATCTCATTAGTGCGCTGCACAAGCTACGGAAGAGCTAAACTCCAAAAAAGTCGGCTAAAAATATCCTCTCAAGGGAAGCAGGTGATTAAAGACAGGCTGACAGAAATCTGTTCTAACAAGGAAAATGAAACTTTTGCAAGTATTTTTTTTTTTTTTTTTTACCTCTTATGAGGAGGGTGACGGGAGGTTGTTTTATATTATAAAAAAAAAAAAAAAAAAAGTCAGCAAATTAGGCTATTCATTATCACCCGCTTGTCAAAGGATTACACTTTATTCCGATTTGGCAAACTTTGACATTGTGTGAAACTTAACATGCAATGTGTGTGATCCAAAAACATACCAGTAATAAAAAGTACCATTCTCAATATTGTCAAAGGTGCAGAAACAGCATATGTCATGCCAACCCGCCAAGGAGACATTTTGCAGTTTCTATCAACACAAACACACATCCCCAGAGCTGCATTAATATTTAAAAAAATAAAAAAAATCCTCTGGGCATCACGGAAAATAAACAAGAAGCCTTTTGAAACTCAATTTCTTTTTTTCCATTTCAAAATTTTCTTCAATTTAATAGTCCCCACTTTTTTCCTGGAATGTCCTAGAAACACAAATTTGCCATTACCTAATTTTGAATTTTACATTTATATTGCCAATATTTGCATTTGGGGGGGGTTATGGGATTAAATACAGTATAGCTATAAATAAAGGAAATAAATAATAATAAATGTTTTACAAGGAAACATAATCATACATAGTGAATTGTTGGTTTTATTTTTTGGTACCTGCTTCTGCATTCCTACAGATGGCACATCGCTATCAAACGGCACTGCTCCTTCATTCTTATACATGACAAATGAGTAATGAAAGTTCTGCAGAAAAGTGGGATGCAAGATGGTCTGTCCGCATTTCTGTGTACAATGTGTTTATTTTGGTGTTCCCATTAGCGTGAAGTTTACCCCCAGGAAAAATGAGCCCAGAATGTTGAATTTGTTTTCCAACAACAAAATGTGTAAGAGAGAGATACAAATTCGGTTGATCATTGTGGGACTGTTTCCTACTGACTGCGTGATTTAGCAGCTTGTGGTGGTCCAGCCCAAGTGATGAAGGGTTGTTGGTGACACCACAGTAGAACTACATGGATATGACTGACACTTCAGTCATGTGATATCCCATAACTAGTAGTAAGACTGGCAATACTTAGTTGAGGTGTGTAACATAAACCCTCTGTGTTAACAGAGCAAGATGCAGAGGACAGGAAGATATGGAAAAAGATGATCTGCTGTGGCAACTCCTAAGTAAGAACATTTACTCAAAGGTGTCTTTTGTTTGGCTAGTTAACTGCAACCTAGCTGTAGCAGGGGCTAAAATCTCAAATTAAAATTAGTAACAGAAGATGGTGGAATTAACCAAATTATTTCACGTAATACTCTTTGAATTGAACACTTGGACTTGGTAATGTTACTGTGGGGCTAAATCTAACTGTAAAATTAGCGACAAAAGATGGTAGAACTAACCAGACTATTTAAATTTATATTTTTTGAATGCTGAATGTAGATAGTACTTTTAACTGTCTGAGAAGTGCGGCTATGTGGGCAAGGCTGAGTCCTCACAGGTGGTGCAGTGGTAGTGCTGCTGCTTTGCAGTAAGGAGACTGTGGAAGATTGTGGGTTCGCTTCCCGGTTCATCCTTGTGTGGATAGCGCTTTGAGTACTGAGAAAAGCGCTATATAAATGTAATGAATTATTATTATTTATTATTATTGAGCTAATTTATACTTATAGATCTCCGCACAAACACCCGCCGCAGTGCTCCGCAGGTCGGGGCCACCATTACAAACTGGGGTTCTGCTGTCTTTACTAGGATGTGCAGTTTGATTCTGTCCAAAACCTGACTAGTAGCAATTACACCTCGTCTATAAATCATAGACACATTTCAAGAAAATCAGTTTTTCATTAAAATTATAACAGCCACTGTTAATTATACTGGCTTAATACAAATTTCTGTTCATTTTTATTATTTTCATACTATTAGCGTCTTACCTCACTCTTAAAAAACCCAGTTCTTTAATAGCATTTTACAGTGCTTTATTGGGTTGCGTTAATCCTCATTGCCTGAACAGGCACCACTTCATTTGGGAAGGGGTCTCCGCATATGAAGTTGAATCTTTGTGCTTTGAAAAACTTCCAAATACAGTAGAATCTCGGGTCATGAACATCTCGGACCACGTACAAATCGGGTTACGACCAAAAGGTTTGCATCTGTTCACGACCACACACTCTGGTGATGAAGCCAGTTTCTCTTCTGGTTCATACGCGCCGATGATTTCCGCACGTGCTCAGTCTCTCCTTGTGCATTCCATACGCAGAGGCAGAGAGAGAGAGCTGAGAGAGAGAGCTGGCCGTATAAGGCCGAGAAGGCACCGGGCTTGTTTTTAAAGATTCCAATTCCAGTATTGTTTTAACCTCGTTGTATTTAATGAAGACTTTTTTCTATTGGATTTTAACCTCCACTTCACTTCTGTTTACAGCGATCGGTCCATAGCGTGCATTGTTGCAATGTTACTTTTCTTGGTTGTTTATTAAATTACGGATTTTTCAAATGTTCATTTTTTTCCCTGTGCTTAAAACTCATTTAAAAAAAAGTGTTTACAGCAAGCAGTTCGTAAGGCTATAGCGTGAATTCTTGCACTATTCTCTGTTCAAGGTTTTCTCAGTGTTATTCAATGTTTTTACATTTAGTTTACTATTATGCTGTGCATTCTATGGTGTAATTAACTATTTTTGTGCTTAAAAATCTTTAAAAAATATATATATTTACATACAGTTCGTACGGTCTAGAATGGATTAATTGTATTTATATACAATCCTATGGGGGAAATTACTTCGAGTCACAACCAAATCGGGTTACGACCAGAGTTTTGGAACGAATTTCGGTCGTGACCTGAGGTTCCACTGTATTAGGAAAAAAATTTAATCTTTTAATGTATGGTAAGCTACCTAACAGGACACTAACAGATTAAGGAAACCTGAAACTTGGCCTGTGTGACTGAATGCAGTGAGAGCCCTTTTAAAAATCATTAGTATTTCACAAATCAGTTATCAGCTATTCATGGCTATGATGCCCATTATGGATCTAAAGAAATAAAAGTTCTTTCTGGAATCTTCACATAAATTGGTCTTTTGAAAGCAAAAATGGTTCCCCTATGGCATCACTCTGATGAGCCACTCGGACACCTTCATTTGTGTGTAGCAGCATGTCGACTGAGCTGCTAGGCGGATTGCTCACCCATTTTACAATTTGATCTTTCTGACTTTCAACAACTAAAACATGTAAGACTTGCAGTATTCTGGGTGCTTAACTTTGGTGTTCAGTTAGTGACTTCTGTCCACGCTCTGGTTGACGTTTCTTGTGTAAAGAAAAAACAAAAATGTCTGCCGGAACCACAATGGGCAAAAAGGATTTGAAAAATGGATAAAAGGGCCAAGTATGTGAACTACTGCAGTGTTTAGAATGGGGATAATGATAAATTGGATTAGATTATTATCTTTATTGTCACATACGCTGCAAGAGCACAGTGAAATTCTTGTACCAAAGTTGCAAGGGAGTATATACTGGCAATGATATAATGTATAAAAATAAATAAGTAAATAAAAAGAAGAAGAAAGAAGCAAAAGCAACGTGTGCAATGGCTCAGGGAGCCTCACGTTTGCGTGTCACATGAAATTTAATGAATCACCTTAAACAAAAATAAGCCCTAGTCTGACAGGCTATTCAGTCCCTTGTAACCTGTCAGTCCCTAATCATCTAACGTCTATTAAATATCATTAGGTTGAGATGTGCAGGTCCCCGAAGTACTGCTAACTACAATGCTGCTTGGGAACGTATTCCACTGTGTGAAAGAAAAACTTTGAAACATTTGTGCATACATTATGAGCGTTAGCCAATCTTCATTTGCCCCCACCCAGCCCATGTTTAAGTTGAAAACTCCTACTAAAGTAACAGATGGCATCCATCGTGCTAATTCGCTCCATCAATCTGAACACCTTTATCACGGCTTCTCTTAACCTCCACTTTAACTGAAGGGACTAAACTCCTACAATCTCCTCTGGTGGGTCACTCTCCATATTCCTGTAATCAATCTAGTCACTCTTGCTGGAGTTTCTCTTGTACTGCAGTATTGTTTCCCCCTTTTTTTGGGAATACTGAGACTTAGACTGCACATAATATTTCACACGTGGGCTCACAAGTGTATCGTATAGCTTAAGAATAACAGCATCACTCGATTGGTAGTCGACGCAGCATCAACGCAGCTCAGTCATTCTGTTAGCCTTCTAAGCCGCTCCTCAGTTTACAGTCTGAGGATATAAAACACAATCACATGAAACAAATTTAAAAATCTATCACCTGTAAACTCTTTAATTCCAAAAAATTAATACATTCCAGAACTATGACATGCTGGTTGCATTTTTATGACTCTGGGAACTTTCGTGATGCTTAACCAAAGGCCTTCTTTAGTTCTACCTTCCGACAGTAGATGTTGCTGTATCGAGCCTTACACTGCTGTATTCACACAACCACAAGGGTGCCAACTGCACTCTCACAGGACAGCCATTTTGCTTTTCTATTACTGAAAAAACAAACTAAACATGTCTGCCGTGAAAGCTATCAGATAAAAAGCACATGGCATTGCATGAAATGAAATAAGGCAGAGGTGTCCTGTGCAAAGGGATACGGGTGCATCATATTGCATGTTTCTAGGAATTTTTTTCTCATCTTAGGGAGTCAAGGGTAGTGGACTGGCAAAAAACACGGCCTGTTGAAGCCCATTGAGGTTTTCTTTGTATGATTTTGGGCTACAAAAGAAATAAACTGTTTTTGTTGTGTTGTTTCCATGCACTTCAATTACACGATTATTCACAAAAACACCATTTCTTAAATGCTACGTAAACCCTTATTCCCGTTGATTGGCCTCTGAGATACCCGATTACAGATTTATTTCTTCAGGAGTAACCAGATTATGTGACAATGTAAACCAATAAGCGGGTTACTGCTGAAGATTCTGTAGTCTGCACATGTCTGTTACGCTCTGTCAGCCTGCACGTCATTGTTTCATATACACTTTCAGTATCCACAAGTAGACACGTCCACAAAATACAATTCCTGAAAAGAATCTTCAGGAGATCATATTACTCCTTCTCCTGTCGCAACATTTCAGAAACTAATGTTGAAGAGCTGAACTTACACTGATAAATTCAGCAACACAATTTTGAGAGCAGCAGGGCAATGTGTTAAAAGTAATTGACATTACGTAGTCCGACTCCTTTTTAAAGTAACTAGGGGGACCTCGCCATTTCTCTGCCGCTTGCATACGGGAAAGCGGATGTACAATTTAAACATTGTTATTTTCATGGGAATTGTTCCATATGCATAATAGACCTAACTATTTTATATTATAGCAAATAATCAACTACAGTAAAAAACAGTAAAACGTAATAAATTACAAGAAAATTATGTTTCATGTTGCGTTAGAGGTATTTGTTAAGATACATTTTCATTCTGTTTGACTTTGAAATGAACACACAAATACTTTTTAAACTTACACTTTTACTGTAAAACATCAGTAAAAACAATGTTTGGAATTAACTTGTCTTCAATATCACGCTGAATTTCGAGTCTGTGTTTGGACTTGCATCATAACAACGCAACGTATAACTGCCCGTCAGTGAATATCGTTTCTTTCTCTCTAATAAATAAAACGACTTTTTCAAATGTTTGTCCCTGTGATTTGTTAATTGTCATAGCAACAGCTCTTCTAACGGGAAACTGTAAACGTTTTAATACGAATGGCATATCAAGATCACCTCTGGTGTCTCATGTTAGATGTACTCCATTACCTTTCTTGTCGCCTGTTAAAATTTTACATGTTGGAATTGTTTGACCAATTTTGAATATAACTAATCTTGTCCTATTGTATAGTCCATCACTCAGACAGAAATTACACAATAAAATTACAATTCATCCTTCTGTCAACAGTAATTCGGCCAGTGGAAGACCAGACGGTGTTAACAGTTGTAGATATTCTTTCTGATATTGTAAGTTGATGCTTTCATCTTCCACACCATCACCACCAGCTGTTTCAGCAGAGTCTATTGATACGCATATAACCAATTTGCCGTGTAACTGATTGACAATTTTCGCATTAATTCGTTTGACTTCATCGTTTCTCAGTGCTAGGATTGCCCGTGTACTCATTTCTTCTGTTGATGGGATGAAATTCTTCAATAAAATTTGGACAAAATAAGTCTTCTTTAATTGGGAACTTAAAGTGAGGAAAACTTAAAAATTTATAAGAGCTGAGAGCAAAGGAACTGTGTCTGACAAAAACATTCACACCAATGAGAGGTGAGAGGACCGCGGGCGTGGGCCGTGAACCGGAAATGGTGGAGAGGAGAGCGGGACTTAAAAAAATCTCTTGGCAATAGTCTCATCTCAAGATTTTCCTTTATAATAGAGAGACGAGCAACACTACATACATCTCACCTTACTGAGGTAAAATTACCTGCCTCGTTATTATTATTCCAGCAGCACTGGGTGTAAAGTAAGAAGCACACGTACCAGTACGGAGGTCCTTCAAGCACAAAAGAGAGAGGTGTGTGCAATCTGCTGACAGAAACCTATAATTAAAGCATCGATTTGACCAAACATATTTACAAAACACAATAAAATGATTCCCGGAGGCGGATGATAACGTTGAACTTTTTTTTTTGGACAGTTTAATGATGTCGGGTCGTTTTGACAAAGGAGAACTCCAGAAGATTACTTGGGTATGTAAACGTGGATTACTAAGAAACCAGGTTTGTGCCTTAATTAGGATATTCACCTTAATTTGATTACCGGTATATGTGTGTGTGACAACTGTTATCAGATGCAGGGAGTCACTAATTTATGTTTAAATGAAAGAATTTAAATTAGAAGGGGAATAGTATTCATGTCATAGGTGATTAAACCTACTTAACCAAAGCACCTGCAGTGTGTGACAGATTCAGTAGTGCAATGCGCACAATAAGAAAATATAACGAGAAATAAGTCACATTTAAAATATGGACAAGACGATAGGGGATGAGATCGATATATAAAGTACCCTTTGATAGTTCCTACATTTTTTTTGTATAAGTGGCAGCAACCCGATTGCAATTTATTTCCTAACACTTTATTTGTTATTTGTTTCTTTGAAGGTTCTTCCATTTCGATTGGCAAGAACCCTTTTATGGCATTCAGTCCTGTTCACCACCATTCCCCTTTTGGCTGCTGTGTAGTTTACAATTCTGCCCATCACGTCTTTTGGCGTCACTTTGTCAGCAGTCTTCTCACAAGGATAATGGAAAGGAGTGAGAAAGCTTGGTTAGAAGTTGTCAAAGGAACTTGCGTATTCCTCACACCTTGCACCCTGTGGAAAACCACTCATTGTTCTTACTGAGAATGTGTGATCCACGCATTACTTAGCAAGCAGAGAGTACAAGCGAGGTGTTAAAACTTATTTTAAAAAGAAAGTTTGGGGACTTGAGGAGAATGCAGGTACAACGTCTAGTAGCAGCACATTAATGGTTCTCTTCAGCCAGCTCTACTGATTGACAGTACAACTTAAATAGCTGGCTTGCCACCTCCATAGTCAGTTTTCAAAGTCATACTGGTTACACTTCCATTGTTACATTTTTAGTACTGTACCGTAACCATAACTATAATTCTTTAGAACTATAATATTCTGAATTTCCCCTTACGATTAATGAAACTTATCTAACCTAAGCTAATACACAGCCTTATAAAATTGCAATGGTACACAACTGCCCTCCGGTTCTTTTGGTGCTTCTGTAAATGAATACCTCCTAACATTAAAAGTACATTTTATTTTGATTAAGACAAGACTGAAAAAAGTTGCTGAATTCAGCACTAAATTTAAGAAATAAAGCCACGGATTCAGTTAGCAGCAAGTCAATCAAATGTCAGTTCTCTCTGTACATCTGATTTATTGCTGATTGCTGTCCTTGCTGAGGCTCAGTGAGGATGGTAGCTGCCATCAATACATTTGGGCAAATGATATGTGATGAGTGGCACTGGAAACTGACCGCCAAGAAGCAAGTTAAAGGCAACGCATTTAAACAGAAGGCAGCTGCATATTAGACTTTCAGCTGTAGTACTAGGGTGTTGTACTGTTTGCGCCATTATGACTGTAGTGAGAAGTCAAGCAAAATGACCCCTTTGATCGGCTAACTGGAAAGATTACAATATCCAGGCTGTAGAGTGTTGTACCGGGTTAGTCATAGATTGATACAGGAAAAAGTAGGGTGAAATGACACCTTTTATTGGCTAACTAAATAGATTACAAATGCAAGCTTTTGAGGCAGCTAAGGCCCCTTCATCAGGCAAGGTGGAATACAGAAACTGGAGTTCCTTGTGTTTATAGAGACACTAGGACAAATAACAACAATGGAAAACCTTTATGTGAGACATCTTAGATGTAAAAAATTAACAGACCTCTCTAGGCTAAGATTCATTCAGCAAGAGATGAGAACAATGTCTGGTCAAGATCTTCTGATAAGATGACTGTCCAACAAAGTCTTTCTAAGTTTCTGATGAGTTTTTCAATACAATGTGGGTCTGCGGTCAGGTTGTCTGTCAGTCCTGAGAGATGCAAACAATCCTCATATCTGGCCATAAAACTCTCGTCTCAATTTACAACATGTTGTCATGTGTTCAATTTTAGCAGGAGTTTGACTTCCCACTCTTTTCTCTATTGCTGTCGAGCTGGAAATTCAATCCAGTCACCATTAGCCGATCGTCATCTCAGTAATTCCATGAATTCTTTTAAAAGACAGCTCAAAACTCATCTGTTCAGGAAGGCTTTTAGCTCTACTTGACTTTATTACTCTTCTCTCAGTTTACCTTTATGTCAAGATGCTCATGTAACCTGTGTGTGTGTGTGCGAGACCATCAATTATGGTGTCTGTTAGGCTGTTTCTCTGAATTTACTGTCTTAATCTTTATTTATTTATTTATCTGCTTTGTACAATGCTATATACTGTATACCCTGCCGTTCTCTCTTAAACTCTGTGAAGTGCCTTGAGCATGGGAAAGGCGCTCTATAAATAAAATGTATTATTATTATTAACTCAGACCTCTCCAACTGCAAACGCCAGCAATTTCATTTATACACTCAAAGAGTCAGAATTTGGTTTTTCCCTCCTTCACTGAAGTCTGATGCCTTATTTTTGACAGACTTGCGTACAACTGAAATGCCATTGAATTTAATCAAGGTGAGTTTTAAATCAGTTAGATGTCACCAAAATCCAACTGTTGCTCAAAAAGTTAATTTCAAAGATAAAAATGACATAACTGGGTTAGATTTACAATATTTAACATTTTAGTGCTCATCCTTATTCGTTCTCCTATTACTTCTTAATTATTAAAAACAAGTTTAAGGTGTGTGCTAAGGAAACACTAAAGCTGACACTTCTAAGCTCACTCTTCTTCCACAGAGACAGAATATTAAGAGACATTTCTGAATGTGCGCCCGCTCCATTGATTTAACACCCAGGATGACCCTCTTTAAATTACATTTCAGTTTCTTAACAGGACCTCCTCAATGCCGCTCTGTCCCAGAGTTACCTCCTGCATCTTTGTATGCTCTCTCTCAAGAGATCCTTTTTCTTTTAAAAAAGTTTCCAACAAACATATTTATAACTAGGGGAGCTTTGCCCCCTGCTCGCTATGCTCTCCAACCCCAGTGCTTGCGCTACGCCCTAGCCTCTTTGCGGTTCTGCCACTTGTATATGAGGATGCGGTTGTACAATTTACTAACTATTTTACATTACATCGAGTAATTAACCATATTAAAAATATTAAAACATAATAATTTGAAAGTAAATTATGTTTCATGTTGCATTAGTTATTCATTGCATAATACGATTTCATTCTGTTTGGTTTTGAAATTAACATGGAAAAACGTTTTAAACCTACACTTTTACTGTAAAACTTCAGTAAAAACAATTTTTTGAATTACATTTTTGTCAATATCACATTGAGTTCTGATTCTGTGTTTGGACTTTCATCGTGACTATGCTACGTATAACTGAACATGACTGAATTTTGTTGCTCTCTATCAAATAAAATGACACTTTCGAATGTTTCACTTTGAGATTTGTAAATTGTCTTTGCAAAAGCTATTCTAACGGGAAACTGTAAACGTTTTAATACAAAGGGCATCTTGACATCTCCTTTGTTTTCTAATGTTATTAGCAGAAGATGTACTACATTACCTTTCTTGGACACATCCTTCTTTCTACAGTAATTTGTGCAGTGGAAGACCTGACGGTGTTAACGGTTGTAGATATTCTTCCTGATATTGTAAGTTGATGTTTTCATCTTCCGCACCATCACCACCAACTGTTTCAGTGTAGTCTATTGATACACATTTAACCAATTTACTCTAAAACCGATTGACAATTTTCGCGTAAATTCACTTGACTTCATCGTTTCTCGGTGCTAGGATTGCCCGTGTACTCATTTTTACTAATGATAACCCTTCGTGATGAAATTCATCAATAAGATATGGACATAATAAGCCTTCTTTAATTGGGAACTTAAAGTGAGGAAAACGTTAACATTTATAAGAGCTGAGAGCGTAGGAACCGAGTCTGACAAAAACATTCACACCAATAAGAGGTGAGGGGGCTGCATTTTTATGGTTGAGAGGAGGGCAGGACTTGAAAACATCTCATGGCCAAAGTCTCAACTTACGGAACTTGAAAAAAATCTTCCAAAAAGTATTGTCTCATCGCAGGATTTTTTTATATAATAGAGAAACGTGGATGATTGGTGTTTGAAGTATATTCTTCAAAAGATCATATTTACACAATATGACACTTGGTTAGTGCAGAACATTTAGAACGCCACTGCATGTAGCACTTGACTGATCAGACATTGGTGAACACCCTTGTACATCTTACAAATCCACAGGATCTACATAGCAAAAGGGCAGAGCCGACTCTTTCTCCCTAGGAGACTGCATTCCTTTAATGTAGGAAGTGGCAGTCCTTCACATCTTCTACAACTCTGTGACAGCAGGTGAGGTGTGCTGGCCTGGAAACATCACTTCAAGAGAGGCCCACTGAATAAACAAGCTAATCAAAAGGGCAGACTCGGTTACGAGATGTACTCTGGACCCCCTGGAGGTCCTAGTAAAGGAAAGAACACAAACCTGAGTGTCATTATGAACAATGCTGCACATCCTCTCTCTGACTCACCAACACTGAGGACTTTCAGCCAACACATTATTCAGCAGAATCGTGAATGGAGGTCTCCTCTATACCAAAAGCAATACACCTGTGTAGCGACTCACTGGGACTGGGACTGACAAGTCAGAGGTTTGTCTTCCTTTCTAGTCATTCTCCTGTCCGCTCAGAACAGTGTATGTGTATGTGTGTTATTTATCTATCTTCTATCTATTTAATGTACAGTAATCCCTCCTCCATCGCGGGGGTTGCGTTCCAGAGCCACCCGCGAAATAAGAAAATCCGCGAAGTAGAAACCATATGTTTATATGGTTATTTTTATATTGTCATGCTTGGGTCACAGATTTGCGCAGAAACACAGGAGGTTGTAGAGAGACAGGAACGTTATTCAAACACTGCAAACAAACATTTGTCTCTTTTTCAAAAGTTTAAACTGTGCTCCATGACAAGACAGAGATGACAGTTCTGTCTCACAATTAAAAGAATGCAAACATATCTTCCTCTTCAAAGGAGTGCGCATCAGGAGCAGAGAATGTCAGAGAGATAGAGAAAACAATCTCTAGCAAACAAATCAATAGGGCTGTTTGCTTTTAAGTATGCGAAGCACCGCAGTACAAAGCTGTTGAAGGCGGCAGCTCACACCCCCTCCGTCAGGAGCAGAGAGAGAGAGAGAGAGAAAAACAAAACAGTGAAAAATCAATATGTGCCCTTCGAGCTTTTAAGTATGCGAAGCATGTCGTTTCAGGAAGCAGCTGCACAGAAGGTAGCAACGTGAAGATAATCTTTCAGCATTTTTAGATGAGCGTCCGTATCGTCTAGGTGTGCAAACAGCCCCCCTGCTCAATCCCCCTACGTCAGGATCAGAGAAAGTCAGCGCAAGAGAAAGAGAAAAGTAAGGGGGTAGCTTCTCAGCCATCTGCCAATAGCGTCCCTTGTATGAAATCAACTGGGCAAACCAACTGAGGAAGCATGCACCAGAAATTGAAAGACCCATTGTCCGCAGAAACCCGCGAAGCAGCGAAAAATCCACGATATATATTTAAATATGCTTACATATAAAATCCGCGATGGAGTGAAGCCGCGAAAGGCGAAGCGCGATATAGCGAGGGATTACTGTATTTATTTCATGAGTTTCTGTAAAAAGCCCAGTTTCCCCCAGGGACAAATAAAGTTCTCTCGACCCAAGTCTGAAAATAAGAGATGCCCTAAATCTGTTTAATGTCATAGTTAGAAATCTTGGTATAGTGCCCCCCACTAATGTAACCTTTAACTGAAGTTAAACAATTGAAATGAAAAAGAAATTCTTAACATAAAACAATTTTATTTTCTTCAAATCAATGTGTGACACAATTACCGACACTCATTCATTTAATTCTTAGTGCAGCCTTCTTTTGACTTCTTCCTCTAATGCTTAAAGAGGCTGGTATGTCAGGGCATCGGACACCCACTGCACACCCAACCTACCTGGTAAGGGGTCTCTCTTTTTGAACTGCCATTCCCAAGGTTTCTTCCATTTCTTCCCTACAAGGGTTTTTTCTAGTCTTCTTAGAGGGTCAAGTTCAGGGGGGGCTGTCAAAAGGCAGGGCCTGTTAAAGCCCATTGCAGCATTTCTTGTGTAATTTTGGGCAATACAAAAAATAAAATGAATTGTATTGAATCGGAGGCCCTTCCTCAATGCAGAATCTCTCCAGATCCTTCATCTTTCTAAGTTTCTCGACTCTTCTTCTCAGCTTATCCTTCAATGGGATTTAGGCCAAGGTTTGGGATGACAATTGCAAAGCCTCGATTTTATGACCCATTTTCTGCACTGATTTTGGGGTGCGCTCCCAAAAGCACCAATTATCTCCTAACATGTGTTTTGCTATTTAAGTGATTTGCACCAATTAAGGAGCTGTATTCCATTTCTGTAGGAGATCTCGTAATCTTTTCTCTGCAACTCAGGTCTGGCAAAAGCTGTAATCATCTGTCACATTTTTTGACAGGTGAGTGCATTCATTTAAAACAAAAGAGAAGAGGAATTCGCATTTCCTTTAGGACCCCCTTTGTCTGTGATGATAGTAGTAAGGAGGGTGATAAATTGACCCTGACACCTTGTAACCATTAGTAGTAGTGGGTGTGAACACAAACAACACCTAATGTAATGACTTTTCTTGTGCCCACAACAACACTGTAGGTCAAGTGTTAGTCAATTCTGCCGGACCGCTTTTTCTCACCATCATAAAAGCGAAGCAAAGCAACGGTCACAAGAAAGACAATTAGCAAGGCCTCAATCACATAGTCTGTTGCCTATGGTGTGACAAGTGTAGAAGAGCATAATAAAACAGTTCAATGCTAATAGGATCCATAGCTTGTTGTAAAAGGTAAATAAAATAAAAACCACAAAATAAAATAAGCAGTTGTGGCTTAAAGAGACTTAATGAGGGATGGAAATAATGACCCATTTTTATGTACTACGCACTCTTCAAGTAATGGAATTAAACAGCAAGAAAGGAGGAGTGAAGATAAACAGCTACAGACTGCTGCTCAAGTTATTCTAACCAACATCCATAGTACGAGGGCGTTGTACCGTGTTAGCCATTATAGATGTAGGGAGAAGTTAAGCAAAACGACACCTTGCCTGAAGAAGGGGCCTGAGATACCTTTTTATTTACAATATGGAAGCTTTCGAGGTGTCATTTTACTTAACTTCTCACTTTAACCAACATCCAGAAAGGAGCTAAAGCCACACTGAAGGCCGACGTTGCATTATAGGATTTCTAGTCGTGGGGTGTGTCGGATATGCTGACCGCAGTTGCTGATCTCGTCGCCAGACCACGTCAGTTTAAACAAACGAGTAAATCCCTGCCAATTACCAACTGGGTGGCAGCCTTCGCACTCATCCCTTAATCTGACGGCTACTGTACTAGCGAGCTGTTTGCCGGAGCCAGCACTGTACCAAAAGTTTAACGGGGATGGACAGTTCAGCCACAAATCTCTGACTTTTTTTTTTTTTCTTCCATTTTATCAGTAGACGGATTGGGAGAGCATTGGGGGGGGGGGTCATGAGGTCGCTGGAAAGGGGTGCGTGACGCTCCCGATATCTCTGCAAAAGGACGAAGGTCCAAGTCTTTAGAGTCCTGGTGCTTCCTGTCTTGCTATATAGTTGCGAGACATGGACGCTATCCAGTGACCTGAGATGAAGACTGGACTCCTTTGGTACTGTCTCTCTCCGGAAAATCCTTGGGTACCGTTGGTTTGACTTTGTGTTGCTCATGGAGTCCTGAATGAGGCACATGACCTGCATTGTGAGGGAGCATCCGTTATGGCACTACGGCCATGTGGCATGATTCCCCGAGGGTGATCCAGCTTGTAGGATCGTCATTGTTGGCTGGACCTGTCCAAGGGGTCGCCCACGTAGAAAGGTAACTTCCAGGAGGTTGGACTGGACCACATGTTTGCCTAGGGGGGGTTGCCAACCAGGATTCTGAGCTGTTTCGTCGTGTGGTGGGTGTGGCAACATGCTGTACCAGTGCATGTCTCCCAACTTGACTTCCCTTTTGTCCATTCTGTCAGAGGATGAAAGAAAAACACATGACATCAGACAGACGAACTTTCTCTGCTGTATGTGAGGTCCAAAACACCGACGTCCCTTATTCCTCATTGCTGCTTTCTATTCATTGTACTTCTGGATGAGCATTCATTGGTCGTTGGCTCTCATGCACAAAGAGTCTGTGTCGACGACTAAAGACAAAATCAAACCTTTTTGATTTTAATCCGAGTCAGTCACTGGCTGTCATATTACACAACTGCCGTCACAAAAGTGTGCTGCCAACTGAATCCAACTCGCTAAGGCTACGATCACATTACCAGGCTGAAATTAATTAATGTAACACAAGTCTGATGTTTTCAGGACTGTGCGGACCCATAAATCCGACATTTTCTAATCAGATTTGAGTCTCTTTCATATGTGGTTTTAGATTGGATACGTATCTGATTTGTGGCCGTGAAAACGGTCAGATCGCAATTCCCATGGATCATTGGCTATACGCAAGGGCTGAGCGCTGTCTTCATCAGCCTGGACCAGCATTACGGCAAAACCACAATGGAGGAGAGCTACAGTTGTGACAACAAGCACCGTCCCCCACCATTGCAGGCTCCTTTCTCATACCCTCATGTCTCCTGGTACAGCAGTGCCAGCAATAGCTGCAAAAACAGTAAAAGCCAGCAGTCTTGGGTTTCTTCATCGTCTCGACTGCACCATATACTAGTTGTGTCTACCAGAGCAAAATACGATGAATGCTGTAACTAACAGAAAGCATTTGATAAGGTGCCACATGAGAGGTTGGGCATCAAATTAAAAGATGTGTCAGTTCAGGGTGATGTTTTTAGATGGGTGCAGAACTGGCTCAGACACAGGAAGCAGAGGGTGATGGTGTGAGAAATCTCATCAGAACTGGCCGATGTTAAGAGTGGTGACCAGTAGGGGTCAGTGCTAGGGCCGCTGCTATTTTTAATAGATAGAAATGATTTAGACAGGAATATAAGGAACAAGCTGGTTAAGTTTGCAGATGATACCAAGTGAGGTGGATTAGCAGATAATTTGGAATCCGTTATATCATCACAGAAGGACTTGGATTGCAGACAGACTTGGGCAGATTTGTGGACAATGAATTTAATGTCAGTAAAGGTAAAAAATTACACATAGGAAGTCAAAATGTGAGGTTTGAATACACAATGGGCGGTCGGAAAATTGAGAGTCCACCTTATGAGAAGGATTTAGGAGTCACAGTGGACTCTAAGCTATCGACTACCAGATAGTGTGCAGAAGCCATTAAGAAGGCTAACAGAATGTCAGGTTATATAGCGCCTTGATGTGTGGAGTACAAGTCACAGGAGGTTCTGCTCAACCTTTATAACACACTGGTGAGGCCTCATCTTGAGTCCTGTGTGCAGTTTGGGTCTCCAGGCTACCAAAAGGACATAACAGCACAAGAGAAGGTCCAGAGAAGAGCAACTAGGCTGATTCAGGGCTACAGGGGATGAGTGATGTGGAAAGATTTAAAGAGCTGAGCCTATAAAGGAGATGAAGAGGAGACCTGAGTGAAGTGTTGAAAATTATGAAGGGAATTAGTCCAGTGAATCAAGACTGTGAGTTTAAAAGGAGTTTATCGAGAACACAGGGACACAGTTGGAAACTTGTGAAGGGTACATTTCGCACAAACATTACGAAGTTTTTCTTTACACAAAGAAAGACAGACACTTGGAATAAGCAACCAAGTAGTGTGGTAGACAGTAAGACTTTAGGGACTTTCAAAACTCGACATGTTTTTTTGGAAGAAATAAGTGGACAGGACTGGCGAGCTTTGTTGTGCTGAATGGCCTGTTCACATCTAAAGTGCTCTAATGTTCTAATTAGCACGTCCATTTTTGTCAGTTTTAATACCATGAGTCGTCTCACAAATGTGCTGTTGTTTTGTTGATGGAGATGCAAATGACTCGAGCACAAACGTATCAATGAGCGCCGCTACAGACGGGCCTGATGGACTGAATGGTCTCCTGTCGTTTGTCAAGTTTCTTCTGTTTCTGCAGACAGATGTGCTCACATTAAAGTTACAAACAGGTCGCTTGTGCTTATGAAGGTCAACTGTCAAGGCAGGCAAATCCGATCTGAGCAAAAAATCAGCGTTGAGCAATGAGGCTTGTAATGTGAAGGTAGCCTAGGATTAAGACAATGAAAATCGTACAATGTGACATTGGCCTTACCAGGGCCCTTTCACAGTCGACGAGATTAGAGTACCAGAACTGTGTGCCCATTTCAACATGACTGCTTTAAGCTCTTCCTTGAACAGGAAACTGTATAAAAAAAACTGTTGATAATACGGTCTGACTGGGAACGCTTTCAGGGGTCGTCAGAAGCACATTCTTGAACTAAGAAGTACAGACACACACTTTCAACTGTGACGGACTTTAGGTTGAGTAACAAACACATTACCAATAGCATAACTGCCTTTCAAGATTTCACAAGTGATGCTTTCATTCCTGAGATGCTGCACTTGCACTCAGTGTGCTGTAATCAACAATACGTTTTGCACAATTTAATACACAGTTAATTTAATAAACATATGCTTGGCAGGGTAATTAAGATGTGCCAGACACACTGTCAGAATTAACTGACATTAAACTGCGGCTAGCAAGCCTGCAATTCTCTGAGGTCTTCAATAATCAGTGTCCTCCATTCAACCTACTCTAGATTAACATGTACTGTAGATCCACATATAAGGGGGGCAATGATGATCAGAGTTCCCAGGGTTAGACCAAATTCTTTATATTATTTTTTTATTTTTAACCAAAATCTGAAAACCCACAGGAAGCACTTCAAAGACACCCTCAAAGTCCACCTTACAGAAGACCAGGTCAACATCACTAAATGGGAGACCCTACACACAAACTGCCCCTTTCAGTGCCATATGATCAACCATGCAGAGGTTCACCTTGCGACCCACCACTGCTCTGATGAAACTAGCAAAAGACAGCGATGGAAGGAGAAGGAGAACCCAAAACCACAGTCAAATTCTGCAGAAGGGGGTAGAACCTCCACTGTCCCAAGATCTGTTTAACATCAGTTATTTTTAGAAAAGTATGCATAAGGAAGAATCAGCTATTCCCTCACCACTATTGATCATTCTGGGAGAGTGAGATTTCAGTACCAACACTGAGTGGTCTCGCCTGTAATAACGCAGAAATGTCTGTGAACCCCAATCCAACACCTTCACAAACCCCCAGTGGATTTAAATACTCAACACGCCATCCACTTTATAAGTTTAAGATTAAACATTGAATCACAAAACCTCACTCAACCAGGAAATACAAAGCAACAGTGTTTATGGGTCCATCCCAGGAACGAGTTACGGCACTTATACAATCCACAGACAGACAGATATGTGGAAGGCACTATATGATAGATAGATAGATAGATAGATAGATAGATAGATAGATAGATAGATAGATAGATAGATAGATAGATAGATAGATAGATAGATAGATAGATAGATAGATAGATATGAAAGGCACTATATGATTGATAGATAGATAGATAGATAGATAGATAGATAGATAGATAGATAGATAGATAGATAGATAGATAGATAGATAGATAGATAGATAGATAGATATGAAAGGCACTATATGATAGATAGATAGATAGATAGATAGATAGATAGATAGATAGATAGATAGATAGATAGATAGATAGATAGAATTTTATTTGTCCCCAAGGGGGAATTTGGGTTTTTACATAAGTTTTTTAAATAAATAAATACATATAAATAGGTAGATAAGTAAGTAAGTAGATAAACACATACATATACACACACACACACTTTGGTCTGAACGTGTAGCTCAACGTCATACCCAGGATGAGAAGCTGTTTAAATAAACAAACACATAAATAGGTAGATAAGTAAAAAAATAAATACATACAAACACTCTGTACTAAACACACACCATTATGACTATAAGGTTATGACTAAGGAAAATTAAAAAGACAGAAAACTTCTGACTTGGCTGTCACAAACACTGCAAGGCGCTATACAGGAGCACTGCTGTTGGTGGATCTGTGCCCCCCACCACTTAATCCACTCACCATGCAGTCTCTGCATTGATGGATTGAAGGCCAGATGTCCACATGACCATCCTCATCATCAAATTTTTCCACATGAAGCCTGAAGCCCATGAGGACTGCTTGAGCTCATTCATGTTAGGTAGAATGCCCAGTGGGGGCTGGCTAGGTGGTCTTGGAACCCCTGCAGATTTTGTTTTTTTCTCTAGCTGTCTAGAGTTTTTTTTTTTGTTTGTTTTTTCCATTCACCCTGGCCATAGGACCTTACTTTATTCTTTGTTAATTAGTATTGGCAAATTTTATATAATTTTTTTTTCTCTCTCTTCATCATCTAAAGCACTTTGAGTGCCGTCATTTGTATGAAAACGTGTGATAAAAATAAATGATGATGTTGTTGTTGTATGAAGAAGCCCAGGTCTTGTTTTTTTGACAAACGTCTGTTGAATGATTCATTGGCTGAAAGTCCTCAGTGCTGTTGAGTCAGAGAGGATGTGCAGCATTGTTTATGATGACACTCAGTTTTGTTTTCATTGTTGATTCGGTGGACCCCCTCTACACCCACTCTCTGAACAGTCACCGGACAAAGAGGTTCTATGGTGTGGCAAAAATCAGTAAGCAGTTCCTTGGTTTTGCAGACATTTCTCTTTCATTCTCCACCTGACTCCTCTCCTCTGTCTCATCCCCTTCCATTCATACACCCCCCCCCCCCCCCACCACGATAGGTGCAGAATCACCTGAGAATTTCTGCAAGTGACATTTCTAGTCGGAGGTGTACAGAGTGGAGGTGACAGGCCTGTTCCTTGTGGTGCTCACACAGTCCTTGAGCCTCACAAACTGTGGTCTGCCCAACAGACAGTCCACCATCGGGACACCGCTGGCTCACCCACCTGCACATCTCTGAGTTTACCCCTTAACTTGGATGGCTGGATGGAATTGAAGGTGCTAGAGAAATAAAAAAAAAAAAAAACAGAATCCTCATTGTGCTGCCAGCTTTGCCCAGCAGAATGATGATGACATCCTCCACTCCAAACTTTGTCCAAAAGGCAAACTGCAGTGGGTCCAGGAGGTCTACCACAGACGGGACACAAACACAAAAAGAACAAATTCTCAACTTGTACCACCAGATAGGTACTGTAATGAACACATGAATCTTGGACAGCATTGACAAAAGGCTCAATATTTAAAAACACAAAGATCTGCTTTCTAACCTTAACACTAACCATTCATACAAATACGCCCAGGTACACTGGTTGGCAGCAACTAACTAAAACTTGAACTTGTGGTCACCCCGCCATTATGTTTATACTTTCTGGAATTGCCTGTGCATGGCAGAACATGCAGCTTATTTTTGCATCAGGGGAAGGAAGAAGTATGCAAACACAAATTTCAAAAGACATTAGGGCAAGAAAAAAAATAAACAAGTTCTCTTATACCTTTTCCAGGTGCGTGTGGGCACAAGAAGCAGACAACTAATTCCAGTCTTTTCATCTGGCAGACATAAACAGTTTGCTTATCGAGAATGTCTGCAATATGTTTTCTTTTTGCCTATTTGCAGAGAAAAGCAGAGCAACGAAGTTTGAAACAAAAAAAAGAAGTCAACATTTACTCACTGCCTACGTGAAAAACCACAACATAAACATGCAAATTACCCAAAACCTACGAGAGGTGCTAGTGACAGCATGCATACCGCAACATAGCAAGAGGCAGCGATAAATTACCATGGAGGTTTTCAGGGAATACGGCTAAGATTGCAAAGTAGCAAATCTGCCGCCTTTGGTACAGTGAAGGCTTTGTTTATCCAATATGCAAATACAAAGCAAACAAACAGCCGCTTGTTAAGATCTGATTGGGGACATTTATCACGCAGGTCTGCGGCACAGCGCCAAGGATTTCTCCACAGTGTCTTCACACGGTGCCATACAGCACAACGTTCGACTAGACGGCTACAGGATCTGCTTGTTACAACAAAATTTAATTGTTTTAAAGTCTTGTTTGGGATACACGCACCAACTGGGATTACTGTTGGACCCATTTCTTGATTAAATTCTTAGATTGTGATTAGACATTTTCTTTTAGAATTTCCACCTTGATTCATCATATTTATCATCATCATCACAGAGTGCTAGGTGGTAATAAAAACAGCAAATGCTGCATCTGGAAAAGTACTACAGATTGAAAAAGACAACGGACAAATTAGTAACTAAAACGATATAGAATTCAAATTTATATTCAAGACGGTTAATGTTCAGTTGCTAGGACCACAATCGTAAAAAAAGGAGCAGTAAAATGCTTAAATATTAATTATAGTATTTGAGAGTTTTATATATTTAATTGAGACCCAATAGGAAACCTGTAAGGAGCTTAAAATTACAGCCCACTTGCAGGTAGAAAGCCAACAAGGAGTGACAATGAAGAGTGTGATAAATTCATGAAGGTTGTTATGTTAAATATGATTTTGTACAACGTAAATAGAAGATGTAAAGTGCTTGCGAAAATATTCATCCTCCACGGTGTTTGGCCTGTTTAGTCGCATCACAATCTGGAATTGAAATGGACTTTCATTTGGATACTGTACTTAACACACATATATATATACATATACATATACATATACATATATATATATATATATATATATATATATATATATATATACATATACATATACATATATATATATATATATATATATATATATATATATATTATACATACATATATACCTACAGTGCATCCAGAAAGTATTCACAGCGCATCACTTTTTCCACATTTTGTTATGTCACAGCCTTATTCCAAAATGGATTAAATTAATTTTTTTCCTCAGAATTCTACACACAACACCCCATAATGACAATGTGAAAAAAGTTTACTTGAGGTTTTTGCAAATTTATTAAAAATAAAAAAATTGAGAAAGCACATGTACATAAGTATTCACAGCCTTTGCTCAATACTTTGTCGATGCCCCTTTGGCAGTAATTACAGCCTCAAGTCTTTTTGAATATGATGCCACAAGCTTGGCACACCTATCCTTAGCCAGTTTCGCCCATTCCTCTTTGCAGCACCTCTCAAGCTCCATCAGGTTGGATGGGAAGCGTCGGTGCACAGCCATTTTAAGATCTCTCCAGAGATGTTCAATCAGATTCAAGTCTGGGCTCTGGCTGGGCCACTCAAGGACATTCACAGAGTTGTCCTGAAGCCACTCCTTTGATATCTTGGCTGTGTGCTTAGGGTCGTTGTCCTGCTGAAAGATGAACCGTCGCCCCAGTCTGAGGTCAAGAGCGCTCTGGAGCAGGTTTTCATCCAGGATGTCTCTGTACATTGCTGCAGTCATCTTTCCCTTTATCCTGACTAGTCTCCCAGTTCCTGCCGCTGAAAAACACCCCCACAGCATGATGCTGCCACCACCATGCTTCACTGTAGGGATGGTGCCTGGTTTCCTCCAAACGTGACGCCTGGCATTCACACCACAGAGTTCCATCTTTGTCTCATCAGACCAGAGAATTTTCTTTCTCATGGTCTGAGAGTCCTTCAGGTGCCTTTTGGCAAACTCCAGGCGGGCTGCCATGTGCCTTTTACTAAGGAGTGGCTTCCGTCTGGCCACTCTACCATACAGGCCTGATTGGTGGATTGCTGCAGAGATGGTTGTCCTTCTGTGGAGAGAGGAGAACCTTCCAGAGGACCTCTGGAGCTCTGACAAAGTGACCATCGGGTTCTTGGTCACTTCCCTGACTAAGGCCCTTCTCCCCCGATCGCTCAGTTTAGATGGCCAGTCAGCTCTAGGAAGAGTCCTGGTGGTTTCGAACTTCTTCCACTTACGGATGATGAAGGCCACTGTGCTCATTGGGACCTTCAAAGCAGCAGAAATTTTTTAGTAACCTTCCCCAGATTTGTGCCTCGAGACAATCCTGTCTCGGAGGTCTACAGACAATTCCTTTGACTTCATGCTTGGTTTCTGCTCTGACATGAACTGTCAACTGTGGGACCTTCTATAGACAGGTGTGTGTCTTTCCAAATCATGTCCAGTCAACTGAATTTACCACAGATGGACTCCAATGAAGCTGCAGAAACATCTCAAGGATGATCAGGGGAAACAGGAGGCACCTGAGCTCAATTTGGAGCTTCATGGCAAAGGCTGTGAATACTTATTGTATTTCTCAATGTTTTTATTTTTAATAAATTTGCAAAAATCTCAAGTAAACTTTTTTCATGTTGTCATTATGGGGTGTTGTGTGTAGAATTCTGAGGAAAAAAATTAATTTAATCAATTTTGGAATAAGGCTGTAACATAACAAAATGTGGAAAAAGTGATGCGCTGTGAATACTTTCTGGATGCACTGTAGATATACACATATACATACATACATATATACATATCTATAATAATAAAAGGCAAAGCCCTCACTGACTGACTCACTCACTGACTGACTGACTGACTCATCACTAATTCTCCAACTTCCCGTGTAGGTGGAAGGCTGAAATTTGGCAGGCTCATTCCTTACAGCTTACTTACAAAAGTTAGGCAGGTTTCATTTCGAAATTCAAAGCGTAATGGTCATAACTGGAACATATTGTTTGTCCATACACTGTAATGGAGGAGGCGGAGTCACGTATCGCGTCATCACGCCTCCTACGTAATCACGTGAACTAAAAACAAGGAAGAGATTTACAGCACGAGTCACACGCGGGAACGAAGGTAAATGACGTTAATTTTTGACTGTCTTTTAATACTGTGTAAGCATATATATTAACACATGTGCAATTAAACGTGTGCATTTACGGGGTGATTTCTCAGGCTTAAAAGCTCACCTTTTATCAAACGCGGGAACAAAGGTAACTGACGTTGTTCACTGTCTTTTAATACTGTGTAACCATACATATTAACACATGTGCAATTAAACGTGTGCATTTACGGGGTGATTTCTCAGGCTTAAAAGCTCGCCTTTTACTAAAAAGGTAAATGCAAAACTATTTTCTATCAGTTTATTGAAACGCTCCCGTTAAGGATTGCAATAACATATTCGCGAGATAAAAGAACGAAGTAGGGGGAAATGGAGGAACAGCCGGAAACAGCGAAGAGCAAAAAATTAATTAAACAATTGAGAACGGAGCGAGTGAAGCATACAAGCATGTTCATAAGGGAAACAAAGCACGGTGTAAAACGTAAGTTTAAATTAAGTTTATACAAACGCTCCCGCTGCGGATTGCAATAACATATTCGCGAGATAAAAGTTTAATGAGAAGACACGAGGTATAAACGAACCACACGCCGTGGCGCAACGTTAAGGGCAACAGTTTCAACCATTCTATGATCTGCTTCTCGCAACTGAAAGACGGCACATGGCGGATGTTAGCCGACTTGCTGACCGCAACGTTAGGGGCTTCAACATCTCAGTGCCAACACTTTGCAGACTGTACTTAAAAGACACGCCCTCCTCACTGGACAGTTAAAAAGACCAATCAAACTAACGATGACATCAAGTATTACCCAATCAAAAGTAGGAAAGGAGGCATCTTCATAAAATGCGTGTGGGATGATTTGCATGACACGCTACTTTAAAAAAAAAATGATAAAAAAAATACGGGATAAATCCCGTCCAGTATTGATTCAAAACGGGACGCGCAATTTCATTCTCAAACGCGGCACGATTCCGTATTTTAAAGGACGGGTGGCAACCCTACAGTGCCAGGTAACCACCCATACAATCAGATTGTGATTCAGACTAGGAATGCAATGAATGTAATTACCCCGATCTACATACAAGGCGAAAGTCTTGCAACATTCAAAGATGATGGTTTGGGATAATTAGTACTTATTAAGTACACCATGGCACATAAAAGAGCTTATGAAGCCTTGAACCGAAAAAACCAAGATCTCAGAGATCGTAAAAAAAAAAAAAGGAGGTAATGTCGTTTTACTCGCTCTACATTTTACTCAAACATTACCAGTTATTCCACGAGGGAGACCAGCAGATGAACTCAACGCGTGTTTAAAATCCATGCTTCTCCCACGCTCGGTTATATGTCGCGTGTTCTCAGGTAGGTACACCAAAAAATGTATACATTTAAGCATGTAATGGGCAAACAAAAAATGAGGTATACCCGAAGGCACTGCAGTAGTACTCAATGTAACTTTACTTCTTAAATGTTAATGTTTTACTGTTTAATAATTTATACGCTTCTTATATATTGTTCAAATTCTTTTATCAAAATACCAGTGACAGCGCAATGCACGATAACATGGAGTCAATACACCATACGCATCTGCCCACGGCCGCCCTGGTGTGCGCAGATAGGAGTTGATTCTAAAATAAAATAAACATAAAAAGAGTAATACAATCATCACCCATAAAGCGGATAGCAGACGTGACGTATTATATGTGTACCACATTTCAAGTCAATACGTGAAACGGTTTGCAAGCTACAGCTCATTTAAAATCCTGGACAGACCAACGAAAAGCCACGGTAGCAAATTATAGAAGAAGATTTTACTGTTTAATAATTTATATTTATATGAAATGTGCTTCTTATATATTACTTCATATTCTCATATGATAATGATGTTAATGTTGTTTATATTGATTTCTATGTTATTGTAAGTGCATCTATGTATGTATATGTATATATATATATATATATATATATATATATATATATATATATATATAAAAAAAATATATATAAAAAATATATGTGTATATGTATATATAATATATCTGTATATGTGTGTGTATGTGTGTGTATATGTGTATATGTATATATATATGACAGCAACACTCATAACAATAACACAATTACATTGACAATCATGTTACGTTATTTTTAAAATGTTTCCTTTCCTTTTTCATAACCTCTTTAACACACTACTTCTCCGCTGCGAAGCGCGGGTATTTTGCTAGTACATACATATACACATATATATGTATATTATACTGTATATATAAAAAAACAGTCTATGCATGGAAGTGTATATGTCTGTTTGTCTGGCCCAGAAGTGCAAGGCTACTACATATTTCTTATATAAAAACATTTACGTGTGGAAGTGTGTCTGTCTGAAGAAGTGAGCAGTGGAGTCGGGGTAACGGCTCCACCTCCGAGGATACACAAGCAAGGCGAGCATGTCAGCAAAATGAAACCTCTGAAGAAGGAATCACTCACTTAGGTGCTAATACACAAGTGAGGCGAGCACATCGGAAAAACAAAACCTCTAGAAAAACAAAGTCGCTTACCACTAATGCACAAACGAGCCGAGCACGTAGGCAACACGAATCCTCATAGGAGAGAGACGCCCAGAGTAGTTCCTTTCAATTACCTGACATCTCTACATACATTTCAGTTTTTTTCCTGACGATTTCAATAGTTTCTAGTACACCGGGCCTTTTACAGCATGGGCTTACAAAGCTAGTGTGTGTATATATTGTGCTGCTAAAGCAGCCTGTGTTAATATTGTTATTAGACTGTTTGGTACATTCCTACCTCAACCCCCTACTGAATTAAAACATATTGGTATATCCCTAGCACCCTTTTTGCTATTGGCGCTGCTTTAGCCTTTGCTTTACCATCCACCATATTGTATTTTAGGTTAAGGAAATTATCATCCTTTTACCTTCGAGTTGTCAATGGTTTCCACGTCCTAATACTTTAATATAGATTTCTGGCAAGAAGTCATACAAGTATACGGATTCTCAGCCTTGACTTTCTGGGTGAGTAAAACTATCTGTCCACGTTCACTACAACCAGTGGGTGACACACACTCCGTACGGTCTGGGTCTTGGGAGAGAAGCCTCGCTAATACGGCATTTGGGGACAGAATATATATATATATACATATATATATATATATATATATACATATATATATATATATATATATATATATATATATATATATATATATCTAGAGAGAGAGAGAGAGGGACAGAGAACTTTATTTGTCCCCGGAGGAAATTTGTCTTTTAGAGAGAGAGAGAGAGAGAGAGAGAGAGAGAGAGAGAGTGGGTTGGAAGCATGCGCTGATGGTGCGTTGTTGCACCCACCACACAACGAGCCACCTGGATTGGGACCCGAGTGCAGCAGGTGACACCTCAGCACCACACCAGGACAGTGTGAGGTTCTTTTACGGTGGCTGGAGTGACAATCCTGCCACCAGCTCCCAAATTTTCCCTGTAAGTTGGAGGTCCTGCTTGCAGGGCCAGATGCAGATTAACATCATACTCAGGATGAGAAGCTCTTTAAGTAAATAAAGAGGTGGATGAGTGAGTAAGTAAATAAATAAATAACTATATGCACACACTTTTGACTGAACACACACCAGAATGACTACAAAGCAAGAAAGAAAATGAAGAAAACTTCAGACAGTGAGACACTATACACACCTATTGCTGTTGGTATAAAGGAGTCCCTGTAGCGTTTCTTCACACACTTCTGCTGAATAATTTGCTTGCTGAAAGTACTTCGTGCTAGTGGTCTGCAGCTTAGATATTTTTATTAAGTCACTACAGAGCAGCCATACATTTGCACAACTCCAAAACCGAAAGGCAGTCGACACAGTTATTACAGTAATCTATCACACAGTGAATTTACACAACAAATAATGTGGCTAAGAAGTGGAATAAAATAAACACGTGGCTGCAGATTTAATCCCAGCACTTACTTAACCAGTCTGGAATGTTAAAAATGTACTGTTCTCTTGAGGGCTCTATCGAAATTGGCAAAATGAAAAGGTACTATATATATAGCGATAAGGCGCTAGGCGCCGACCCGACATAGACAGACACAGGAGGCACATGTATAAAAACAAAGATTCTTTATTTTCTTCACCTGTGGGGCACATTTTCCCCGTGTCCCGCAGGCATAACAGTTCCAAAAGCACTAAAGGCAACACACATAATAAACTCTTTTTCATTTAAATCCTCCACTCCTCCCTGGCAGCTTTGTCTGCCGACTCTGGCTCCATGAGTAGAGGCTGCTGGCTCCTTTCACAAGGCACCCGGAAGTGCTCCAGGTGCTTGATTGCCCATTTCCGGCTGCACTTCCGGGTGTGGCAAAAACACTGCCCATAAGGGCTCAGCAGCTCCTGCTGCAGCACCCCATGGCGGCGCCTGCGGATCCCAACAGGGCTGCACCAAACTCCAACTCCAATGAAGCCTTGCGGGAGTCCGAGGCACTGCTGCAAGCCAGGGGGGTTGCCATCTAGCGTCCCGGGGGAGTTATTGGGTAGCCCATGCTTGCTCCCCCAGAACATATACTTAAGGGGCCATCCGTCCACCACTATATATATATATATATATATATATATATATATATATATATATATATATATATATATATATATATATATATATATTATCAAGTCAAGTCAAGTCAAGTTGGGGAGCATGCACTGGTACAGTGTGTTGCCGCACCCACTAAACAATGAAACAACTCGGGATCCCGGTTTGCAGCCCCCCAAGCAGACACACAGTCCAGTCCCACTCTCCAGAAATACAATATAATTTATTTCTTGTGTAGCCCAAAATCACACAAGAAGTGCCGCAATGGGCTTCAACAGGCCCTGCCTCTTGACAGCCCCCCAGCCTCAACTCTCCAAGAAGACAAGAAAAAACTCCCAAAAAAAAAAAACTAGTAGGGAAAAATGGAAGAAACCTTGGGAAAAGCCGTTCAAAGAGAGACCCCTTTCCAGGTAGGTTGGGCGTGCAGTGGGTGTCAAAAAGAAGGGAGTCAATATAATACAACACAATACACAGAACAGGACAAATCTTCAATACAGTATAAAAATAAAAATGTCAGAAGTACGGAGCAGAATTTAACAGTAGATGATATCACATAATATGATTTAGATTGAAATGGCCCTCTATCTGCCGCAGCCAGGTGTTACGTGGGCGACCCCTTGGTCTGGTCCAGCCACTCGGGTCCCCAACAATAAGGATCCTATGAGCTGGATCACCCTCAGGGAAACACACCACATGGCCGTAGTGCCGTAACTGACGCTCCCACACAATGCAGGTCATGTGCCTCATTCGGGACTCCATGAGCAACACAAAGTCAAACCAACGGCACCCAAGAATTTTCCGGCGAGAGACACAGTACCAAACGAGTCCAGTCTTCATCTCAGGTCACTGGATAGCGTCCATGTCTCTCAACCATATAGCAAGACAGGAAACACCAGGACTCTAAAGATTTGGACCTTCGTCCTTTTGCAGAGATATCTGGAGCACCACACACCCCTTTTCCAGTGACCTCATGACCCCCCATGCTCTCCCAATCCGTCTACTACCTTCATAGGAAGAGTCACCAGAGACATGAATGTCACTGCCCAGGTAAGTAAATCTCTCAACAAGGTCAACACTCTCTTTGCAAACAGACAAACTGCTGATGGCCATGCCTAAGAGGTCATTAAAGGCATGGCCGGCCATTCATCCCGGCCAATACCCCCAGGCCACTAGATGGAGCCCTCCTTGCAACGTGGAGATGCCTTAAATTCCAGAAGGGCATCACGGACTATGGAGTTTTAATACACAGCCCTGCTGGATAACGTCAGGGCCACTGCAGGGAGACACAGACAAGTTTATTTTCCATACAGCCCAGAAGTAAATTCTAGTCACATGGTTGAAAGAAATAAAGTGCTTCCGGGCTGATGAAGAAAAGAGGTTTTTACCTGACCCGGAAGTGCTGGGTAATCACATGGACTGAGGGACAGAAACACTTCCGGGTCACAGACTATAAAAGGATTGTGGGAGATCCCAGACGGCGAGCCGGGTGGAAGGGTGGCAACGCGTCTGGGAGTGGAGGATTGATTGATTATTGAATTATTATTGTGTTATTTATTAGTATAGTGGAGAGGAGTGTGCTTGGTGCACATAATTATTATAAAATAAAGTCATATTGGACTTTTATCTGGTGTCTAACATCTGGTCTGAGGGTTCAAGGGGTCGACAGTGCCTCTATCTGTCACAATATATATATATATCTACATATATATATATCTACATATATATATATATATATCTACATATATATATATATATATATCTACATATATATATATATATATATCTACATATATATATATATATATCTACATATATATATATATATCTACATATATATATATATATATCTACATATATATATATATATATCTACATATACATATATCTACATATACATATATATATATCTACATATACATATATATATATCTACATATACATATACATATATATATATATATATATATACACCAGTAACGGTGCACCGCACGATAAAGTGCAGTCAATATGCTTGACTTGATCATTCCTAGTCTTCATCCTCTTTCTCTGTACGTTTACCATTCGTTTGCTCAGAGGTTGATGCGCTTGCTGCTTCCTGAGCAGATCTTCTTATCTCCACCCTAGCGACCCGCTGCTTCTCTTCTTCTGTCTGCATCTTTACGTGTTAAAACTGATCAAGTCAGTGTTTGTGTTGCAATTACTTAGTACGTTTTCTTTAATTTTTCACTTAAGTGAATCTGCCTCAAGAATGATTTAAGATATGAAGAGGTAGGGGAAGAGATGGCGAAGGTGGTAGGGATGAGAACGGCGCCCGTACGCATGCACCGCTTGGCTGCCCTGCTGGCCGCTGCCAAGACCTGATTCTACAATAAAATAAATAAAAAAAAAAAATAAAAAGAGGAATAACCTTGGAGGTCAATCATCACCCTGAAAGCGGACAGCAGACGTCACGTAGTATATGTGTACCAAATTTCAGGTCAATTGGTCAAATGTTTTGCGAGCTACAGGCGAATTAAAATCCTGGACAGACAAACGAACAGCCACGGTACTGTATTATATAAGACGACCAGTAACAGCGCACTGCACGATAACGTGCAGTGAATACACTTGACTTGAGCAGCCCTAGTTTTCATCCTCTTTCTCTGTATGTTTAGCATTCGTTTGCTCAGAGGTTGATGCGGCCCGCTGCTTCTCTTCTTTTGTCGGTATCTTTTCACGTTAAAACTGGTTAAGTTAGTTTTTGTGTTGGAATTACTTAGTACGTTTTCCTTAATTTTTCACTTAAGCTGGCACTTAAATCATTCTTGAGGCAGATTGAAGACTTTAGATATGAAGAGGTAAGGGAAGTGACCGCGAAGGTGGCAGGGAATGAGAACGGCACCCGTACGCATGCGCCGCACAGCTGCCCTGCTGTGTGCTGCAGATCATTGATTCTACAATAAAATTAGTAATAAAAATCATCACCCCAAAAGTGGATAGTAGACGTCACATAGTATATGTGTACCAAATTTCAAGTTCATAGGTGAAACGGTTTGCGAGCTACAGGTGATTTAAAATCCCGGACAGACAAACGAACAGACGCGGTAGTAGCATATTATATAAGAAGATATAAAAAGTTTCCACAGCCTGCCGTGAAGTCTCCATTTGCACAGTACATCTCCCTCAGACCGAACAGAAAGAAATGAAACCATTTACTCAGCATTAAGAAATGCTACCTGCCCGAAGTGACAGAAAACGTTCTAGCCAATAAGGCCCTGGCTAATTCAGGGCACCTGGGCGTCAGTCCATGCAAGCCGAAGCCTTAAACCACCTGTAGCCATAAGGCAGCTAACGGAAATACAAATAACATTATCAGTACCACGACTGACGCCAGTCCATCACCTGTTGGTTAAGAAATAAGATGCTTAAAGGCACCAGTGTTTATGGAGGCTGATGATGTGAACCCTTTCCTATCTCTTTCCTCAGGATTGTTATTTAAAGTCATAGATGCCAAGGTCAGCTCCTAGGGTGGAGGAGCTCCATTTATGAAAACCTTAAATAACCTTAAGAGAAGCATTATATTCTTATTAAAATCTGGATTGAAAGCCATTAATCCTACTGCAAAGTCCTTAAACAAAATCATTACAATGAAAAGACATTTTAATTAGGACTTTACAAGTAAGCAACAAAAGACATGGGCCCAACACCTAACTCATATTATGAGGATGACAATAAAGACTGATAACCCCCCAGGTGGTTCGTCTAGTTGCTTGCTGGGTAAGCAGACTAGTTCTGGAAAGCGAAAGCCTGCACAAACATTGGCCAGGGTCCCCAGAGGAGCCATATATCAAATGCCGGCACAAGACTAACAGTGTTGGCTGCTCTTTCCAGGTCACTACACACTACATCCTGTCAAAGTAAGCAGGGGGATTGCCTTCTGAAAGCAAAAGTCAAGCAGGAATTAATAAGGGCAGCTTGTTTGGAGGGAGCACATAGCAGCTTTCCCTCTACACCAATGTGTGCCATCCTACAGCTGCCAGCATCTTAAAACGCCTTTAGCCTGGCTGAACAGCACAGAAAAGCAAAAACGTAGGATGGGAGTCAAGTTACGGTTGTGCTTGGCAGTTCACCCCTCCATTTTCTGGCCTGTCCAGTACAGGAAGCTTCACCATAAATAGAACTACAAAGAATCTGAAAACTAATATGCTTATCTTCTTCCAAATAAGCACAATTTTAAGACTTTATATATACTGTATGTATGTATGTATGTATGTATGTTTCTTCAATACCATCCAGTCATCCCTGTTAAGAGGTCATTTCAGTGATGCACAGATGGATGACCCTACACTGTCCTGGATAATGGAGAATCTGTCGGGCAGATCCCAGCTCCGGAGACTCGAGGGCTGTGTGAGCAACACTGGAGCATCACAAGGAACGGGCCTGTCTGCCTTTCTCTTCATACTGAACACCTCCAACTAGAAATATAACAGCAGGTCAGGTCACCTGCAGAGATTCTCAGACGATTCTGCACTTATGGGGGGTGTATTAATAAAGGGGATGAGACAGAGGAGTGGAGTCAGGGGGAGAACTTTGACAGCTGCCTGCAACTTAACATCAGCAAAACCAAGGAACTGCTTATTGATGTCTGCCGCACCAAACAGCTTCTACGCCCAATCACCATTTACGGAGTCAATGTGGAGGAGGTCCACTCCTACAAATAGTTGATGATCCACAGCAATGATGGGATTGACTGGAGGAGAAAAAGAAAATGCTCTTGATCGGAGCAAGTGGAGAGTGAAGGGCCAAAAATCAGACCCTGTACAGCAGGACAAAAGTTAAAGACGAAGATTCTTATACTGTGTTAACACATACCCTATTATATTTAGACCATTTTCATATACAGGATGTAGCTCAAAGTGCTTTGCAAGATGTCAAACAAAAAAAGTTACAAGACAAATAAATCTAATGAAGTGATAATGTATCATTTCAGTGACTGTACATGAGCCAACCTCAAAATCCCTGTAGCTTCTACCTGTATCACATACTGTATTTATTATCTGCTCAACTAGGGTGTTGTACCGTGTTAGCCATTATGAATGTAGAGAAAAGCCAAGCAAAATGACACCTTTTATTGGCTAACTAGAAAGATTACAATATGCATATTGTAATCTTTCTAGTTAGCCAATAAAAGGTGTCATTTTGCTTGGCTTTTATCTGCTCAAGAAAATCAGCTTGTAGCAGTGCTACCAATGGAAGGACTCCATTTCCCAGCAGCCCAGAAGCGGATTGGCCACCCTGGATTCCTGCTACGGGTGCAGAGGTTGCTGGGGGCAAGGAGGGCCAGCGGGGAAACCTGAAGAGAGGCCGGCAAAGCAGCAAGAGGAGATGTGTGTTTCTGCGTAACCCGTCAGGGCCGTCATAACAGCATCAATGACCCCCGGGAAAAGTAGAGCACTGGGATCCTGTTTTGATAGCAAAACAGAAACATACTTAGGCATCAGAAAAAATACGGGCACCTGGGCAACTGCCCAGAGTGCCCATGAGTTAAGATGGCCCTGTAACCCGTGTGTCCTGTCCAACGTAACCACTGTAAAGTCATTTGTACCCCAGACCGTTTCTCGCAAGGATGAATAGACTGTCTTGTGCCTGCCCGTCGTGTGAATAGTGGTGGATTAGTCGTTGTGCGTCTTCAGAAGGAGGGCTCCCGCAAATCTCACCCCTCGCCAATCAGGACTACCAGTAAGACCGTTCAATTCATTCATTACAGAAGCTGTTCCCGGGATCGTCATCTTTACACCATACCATTTCATCCGTTTCTGCCGCATTGCAACTGTGATGAGGACATTGTTGTGAGTGTTTATTGCCGGGATTGATTATTGTGTGTAATATTTGTATTGCCAAAGGGTAAGGGGACTATTGTCTGACTTTATTTGTGAGGCACAACAAAGGAAGGGGATGGTGCAAAAAGTGCTTTTATTAAAACAGCAAACAAAAACAAAGTGTTCAAATTAAATAATGTGCAGTGTATAAAAATAAGTTATTAAATAAATAATCCATAAAAACAAGTGATAGGTGGAGGTTAAAAACTATTAGAAAAAATCCTTTAAAAAACAATGAGGTTAAAACAATGGCTGGAAGCAGTCCTTTTAAACAAATCAGCCCGGTGCCTTTCTTTTACTGGTGACTCCTGTCCAGGCTATGCACCACGGGAGCCACCCTACCTGCAGCTGACCTTCTCTCTGCCTTCTCCTGCTGGTCCGTTCGCCTCACCGATCCCTGGCTCCGATAGGCTTCACTAAACAGCGACTTGGGCTCCCCAGTGACCAGGCCGCTCACGCTGAGGCTTTCACGTCCCAAGTCCCGATTCCCGCTGCCTTCTTGGCCTTATGCGGCGAGCCATCCTCCTTCCGGTCAATCCTGCTCCTGAAAATGCTCAGCAGGAGAGACCACTACCAATTGCTCCCAGGGTGTTGGACAAACACCCAGGGTCACTGCTCAGCTCTCCTGCACCGGCTTTCTCCTCACTGCTTCCTGCCTTCTTCTACTTCTAACCTCCGCACGTCTTTTCTTTTTCTTTTTTTTCCCTCCTAGCCGCCTTGCTCTTCTATTTATTACGAGGACGTGGATCAGAAGTGGCAATTAGCAGCCCCCGGTATCAATGACGGATACGGACGACTCCTCACCTGTGCACTTAAGCGAGGACCGCCCACATCACGAACTCCCCCGGGAACCGCTTCCGCCACACTACCACGCCCCCTCTCTAAGCCGTGAGTGCGGCGGTTATTTATTTAAAAAGTGGCCTTTTTGACTTGAGCTGTGGACCCGCTACACCACATATATTTCACACATTTGTTTGATTCGGGTCTCTGTCTGTGAGTGTGTGCGGATCGGGCCAAGGCTGGGTGTGTTCCTGGAATTGCCACCGAAAAAATAAACAGATCACCGTCCTATCGAAGGTGTGAATCTGAACGGCGCCGGACTGCTACAAGCTTCATAACCATTTAAAAAAAATACACATTACTCTGACTGTTAAAACAGAGAAATGAATCCAGAGGGTAGTGTAGTTATATATTATAGTTAAAATCTACATTACTAAACCACAGTTTAATTTATGCACAGGCGCACCGAAACGCATGCGCACTGCGCCCCAGAGTCAAACGCAGCGGCTTCCCACAGTCAGTAGGTGGAGCCCACTTCACACACACCAGAAGCAAACACGTCACGGCTCCACAATGAAAGAGCTCAACTAACGAGAAAACAAGCCCGTATGGATAAACACAATGAACGAATGCGCCCACAACGCGCTTCGCCCGTATGGATAACAACAATGAACGAAAGCGCCCACACAAAGAAACCGCTGTAGTACAAATGCGCCGCGGCGCCCCAGAGTCAAACGCAGCGGCTTCCCAGAGTCAGTAGGTGGCGTAACGGAAATACAAAACGAGCCCGTATGGATAAACACAATGAACGAACGCACCCACAACGCGCTTCGCCCGTATGGATAACAACAATGAACGAAGGCGCCCACACAAAGAAACCGCTGTAGTACAAATGTGCCGCGGCACCCCACAGTCAAACGCAGCGGCTTCCCAGAGTCAGTAGATGGCGCCCACTTCAGAAACACGTCACGGCTCCACAATGAAAGAGCTCAACTAACGGAAATACAAAACGAGCCCGTATGGATAAACACAATGAACGAATGCGCCCACACAAAGAAACCGCTGTAGTACAAATATGTTAGTAAATTAAATGAAACCTTTACCATGGCTACGACCTGTGAAATATACCTGAGGCAACACGTGCACGCCAGGTTGTACCAGATGAGTCACAGCTCCAAAAAGAGCCCGCTTTAGTACAAATATATTTAATTAAATGAACTTTCCCAGGACACACCCACCCTCCATGATATATCATCCCTCCACGTATCGGCGGGAACAACAAGTGATTGCCATTCTTGGATTTGCGATTCTTTCGAGAATCGCGCGCTTGCTGGTAAAAGTAGAAAAGGGAGTACAGTGAGGGCTTCATTATAAAACGTCCACACAGAAGGTCTTTAAGGTCTACACACCGCTCAATTGCACTCTAAATTAACTGGAGCTGCCCAGGTATTCTTAATATTGATAATCCACAGCAACCAGCGCTTAACTAAACACGACAGCCTGGAATCATCTCAATGGCATTTCAATAATCCCACACTATAAACTTGCACTGGACTCAACAGCTACACAGCATGCACTGATCAACTTTCCTTTCCAAAACTAAGCAACGCTTTTGTTGTCCACCATAAGTTTTGCATAAATTACTTCAGAAGCAGCTTTTCTCTTTACTTCTGTCCTATATAATAAAGGAACATTGTGCTCTAGCAGGTCAATCTTGGTTACAATTCAAGCAGGCCTACACCACTCATTGCAAAGACGAACAGTTTTTAAGACCCAATATTAATAAATGCGTTGGTTTATATTAATTATTCACACAAAACACAAGCTACACAGTCAGCAGAAAAGTGTAACCACCCAATCACAGTGAGTTTCCAAGAAGTGATACTATGAATACCAAGAGAATTTAAAATGGATGGGGCCTACTGCAGCAGGGAAAGAGGCAAACAGTAGAATTAAAAGGCCTCGGCCGCTTTTCTTGTGCTGCTTTCCATTTACCTTGGATGTCAGGGCTGAGAATGACGTCACACTCAAGCTGATAGTGTTCCTGTACATTCGGAAAACCGATAGGAGTAGGTCCAGGAAAAACTTTGTGGTGCTTGCTCCATCACAATAAAGAGCAGTCGATAACAAATGTATCACATGGTATTTTATAACACCAAAAATCACAGCAACAGTTTGCAGATAGAAGATGGATGGATGGATGGATACTTTATTAATCCCAATGGGAAATTCACATTATCCAGCAGCAGCATACTGATACAATAAATAATATTAAATTAAAGATTGATAATAACAATAATGCAGGTGAAAAACAGACAATAACTTTGTATAATGTTAAATGTTAACGTTTACCCCCCCCCCCCCCCCCCCCCCCCGGGTGGAATTGAAGAGTCGCATAGTTTGGGGGAGGAACGATCTTCTCAATCGGTCAGTGGAGCAGGACAGTGACAGCAGTCTACACAGAGTACCGTGTGTACGACCGGCTTAACGAGACGCCAACAGACAGAAGTGCTAGCAAACAGTATAATACTACAGCTGACGCTAAGCAAGTTCAGGCCCGGCCAATACTTGGATGGCAGACCAACCCGGAAAAGCGAGGGCTGCTGCTGGAAGAGGTGTTGGTGAGGCCAGCAGGGGGTGCTTACCCCATGGTCTGTGTGTGGTGGCGACAGGGATGCAGTGCTGTAAGTATGGCTCCGTCCTTCAGATGAGATGTAAAACTGAAATCCTGACACTTTGTGGTCATTAAAGATCCCTGGGCATCATTTATCCCGACGTCCTGGCTAAATTGCGCATCACGGCTTCATCCACTTTGGCCCTCTAATTATCCGCTGTCTGGAATTGGCGTCCTCTCTCACCACTTCACCGAGTAATAGCTAATGTGTGGTGAGCATAATAGTGCAACAATGGCTGCCATCCCATCATCCATGTGGGTGCCACACATTGGTGGTGGTTGAAGTGGCACTTTGAGTAGCAAGAAACATTGCTATATAAATGTAATTAATTAGAATTACTATTACTAGGGGGCCCCCTGCTCACTTCACTCGCCAACCCCTTTCCCAATGTCCCCCCACCCACCCCTGCTACGCAGCGTTGTGAACATGGGGGCCGAACACACCCCAAGGAGATGCGGTCGCTCCTCTGAAACCCCCTCTTAAACGGTGATACAATTGGAAACAAATACATTTTTTTTAACCTCCTTTTCGCTCAATCAGCTGCTGGCTTGCTGCCGTGCCGTGTGATCTGCATTTCGTCCAGCATAAGGAATCCATTCCTAGACAGGTTTATCCATTCCCAGGAATTCGGGAATCCCGCATGTCATTCCCGGGAATGACACAGTGCACGGGCATCTCACATGTGAACGGTTTTAGAACAAGCGACACTTATTTTTAATAAAACTATTACAATATGTTGACACCAATAAAAGACTAACCTTAACTACAAGCTGTTCATGCTGTCGTATAAGTACATGTATCTAGTTAGTTGAGGTAATAAGAGCATAGAAAGCACAACGTGTCAAACGTGCGGTCGTCTAGGCGAGAGCGCACCTTCGTGCAGAGTACGCCAGCCGCTGAGAAAGCACGCTCTGCCTCCACTGAAGCAGGCAGCACAGTCATCAGATACTGATACATTTGTTCTAAACAACGCCCGCGCTTGCCGTTGCTCTGAAAAACCGCCATTTCAGCTTTTACTGATGCATCCAGTTTCTTATCATCATTCTGTGATGGGAAGTTTCTTAGCGCAGATAATGCGGATGCAACAGACTGACGCATTGCAATTTCAAGTTGCTGTTCAAAGCAGTCAACACAGCACAGACGTCAATGATTCTGCCCCATCCCGGCATTCATAAGCTGCAGAGTGCAGACACCTCCCAGTCCACTGTGCTCAGTCAGCCTGGAGACTGACTGCCGCTGGTCTGTTGTTGACTGAATTAATCGGCAACCTACTACCTTGTGGGACAAAAAACCGTGATACTTAATTATTTTCAACTATAACTCTGTTATTTCTTGGTTGATTTTTACATGCTATATATGCGAGCTTGGCCTTTCCCATTTTCCCGGGAATTACAGCAGTTTCATTCCCGGGAATGAAAAATGTCCGGGAAGGAATGGATTCCCTAGTGCAGTGCTTCAAACATTTAAAAGCCAGCACAGCACCTGTCCTTTTGTCTCACTGCCTTGTCTCTCCAGACATCCTAAAACACTATGCGATCTCCTTTCCTGGTTCCGTTATTCCCTCCTCTGAGTATTATTTTCCGTTTGTTTGCGCTAATGTGATCTTTACCCTCATTTTTTTTTGAGACTTTCGAATTTTCCTACTTCCATTATCTCTAACCTGCTCTGCATATGTATCACGGGACTTGCTTCCAAAGGTTGTGAGTACGACGTGACTTATCCGTCTCGCGGGACGTGAAAGTGTCTCTCTGTCTGTCTTCTCTTTTTATAATAGAGAGATTATTCTATGAAATCACTGGCCATGCACATTCAGATTGTAAACTGGGCAACACGTAAACAAATGACTAAAAAATAAAAACGACGATGAAACAGGCAAAATTGAAGTTCAGTCTTTACATAAAGTCCTAAACAGAAATTACTGTACATAAAAAGGATGAAAATAATGAAAAGAAATACACCAACATAACAATAACTCAACCCATTGCCATAAGAATCATTACTCTTAGAAGAACTTCAGATCTCTACTGCTCACACAAACCTCTACTTCAATTTAGGGCTCATTTCAAAATCCTTCTTACTACATATAAAACTACCAATTTGCAGCTACTGATACATAAATACAGAAGTCTGTGTTGCAGTTTCAGAATGCACCTTCTGCTAAAGATTACAAGGATTAATAAAACAGTGGGAGGCTGAGATTTTAGCTGCAGGGCCTCAAGGCTGGAGACTGACGTGCCCGCTTGTGTAGGAGACACCCCACGAGTCTAAGCGTTTCAACGCAGGCTGAAGGCTCAATGCTTTAGTAAAGCACACCTCGATTAGAGCTGCCGATTAGCCATGCACATTTTAACTCTGTTTGTTAGCCACATGCACACAAATACAAGTGTGACAATTGTTCTGAATGACCACTTATTCTCATTTATTCTTTTTCTTTGTACCCTGCTGTGGCGCTTGCCGAGTTGCTACTCCTGGTCATGGAGCGTGACACCAAAGATATAAGGAGCCATGCAACTCAAGCATTTAATCTTCTTATTAGGCCTCCCCAGCATGTAATTGTAATACTGTAGAAAGCCCAAGTGGGGTGTGGGTGGGCCATTGTGCCCAGGTCTCCAAAGCTGTGACTTTGTGATTACTGACTGTGGACCCACCAGAGGTTTACTACTCCAGTAATGCTGACTGGAAGTTTAGTTTCCCTCTATTCAGTTAAAAACCTTTCATATCATAGATCATGGGTGTCCAACTCCGGGCCTGGAGGGCCGCAGTGGCTGCAGGTTTTCATTCTAACCATCTTCTTCATTAATGATCAGTTTTTACTGCTAATTAACTTGTTTTGCCTTAGTTTCAGGCCACTTAGTTGTCTTTTTCCTAAATTAGCAGCCAAACAAAAATGAGACACACAATTAGCCACCACATGACCAGCTCACCTGTGTGTCCAACAAACAATAGCTGAAAATAACGAAAGGTGAAGGTCTCGGTAAGGTTGACCGCGCTCTGAGGTCACCAAAACATTTTGGAAAAAAAAAAAAAACAGAAAAATAAACAGTTCTGGAAATGTTTACTGTGGCAGAATGAGAGCAGCAACAAGCCATGGAATTAAGTAACGAGTTTAATTAACAGCAAGAATCGGCTTCTCATTAAGAGACTGGTTTGAGTGAAATTGGTTGGAGTTTGAAATCCCAGTTTAGCTGGTCGTCTGTCAGTTCATTTCACATCTCATTTCTTTTTTGGCAGTCATTTAGTGAAGAAAAGAATCAATTCAGAGGGCTGAATCCTTAAAAACAAGGCTATTAAAATGAAGGGAAAAGAAGTTCATTAGCAGTGAAAACTGATTAGAAAAAGGGTTAGAATGAAAACCTGCAGCCACTGCGGCTCTCCAGGCCCAGAGTTTGACACCCCTGTCTTAGATATAAACTTAATGAACTTATACCTGCCTGATTTACGTTAATCAAACTGAAATTCCTCAGCTTTTCGGTGTGTTTAACAGAATGTGTGTAAGTTATAGTACTGAAACTGTAAACTTGCTACACAGAGTCCTCTCAGGCTGTCCTCACGGAAGGGCACTATACAAAAATAAAAACAAAAATGAACTCACACATACACACTATATTGGCAAAAGTATTGAGGACCCCCCCCCCCCACCAAATCATTGAATTCAGGTGTTCCAATCACTTCCATGGCCACAGGTGTATCAAATCAAACACCTCGGCATGCAGATGGCTTCTACAAACATCTGTGAAAGAATGGGTCGCTCAGTGAGTTCAAGTGTGGTACCGTGATAGGATGCCACCTGTGCAGTAAGTCCATTCGTGAAATTTCCTCGCTACTAAATATTCCACGGTCAACTGTTAGTGATATTATAACAAAGTAGAAGCCATTGGGAACGACGACAACTCAGCCACGAAGTGGTAGGCCACGTCAAATCACAGAGCGTGGACAGCGCGTGCTGAATGATCTCCTCAGTCTGTCAGTGGAGCAGGACAGTGACAGCAGTTTTATTAGTTGATGCAGTAAACCTTTGATCAGGTACAAGATTTTCACACCTGTGTATAAACTGCTAAAAGTCGCCAATTTTCTGCAGAGTCAATAGCTACAGATCACCAAACTTTGTGTGACCTCCAGATTAGCTCAAGAACAGTGTGTAGAGAGCTCCATGGAATTGGGTCTCCATGGCCGAGCAGCTGTAGCCAAGCCTTAAACCACCAACTGCAATGCAGAGCATCGGATGCAGTGATGTAAAGCCCACTAGACGCCACTGGATTCTGGAGCACTGGAGACGTGTCCTCTGGAGTGACAAATCACGCAATCTGAAGGATGAGGGTGGGTTTGGGAGTTGCCAGGAGAATAGGACTCACCTGACTGCATTGTGCCAAGTGTAACGTTTGGTGGAGGGAGGATTATGGTGTGGGTTTGGGCTTGGCCCCTTAGTCCCAGTGAAAGGAACTCTTAATGCTTCAGCATACAAAGCCATTTTGGACAATTTCATGCTCCCAACTTTATGGGGACAGTTTGAGGGATAGCAATGTGACCGCACACACACCAGTGCACAAAGTAAGGTCTATAAATAAATGGAGGTGCGAGTTTGGTGTGGCTGCACAGAGACCTGACCTCCACCCGACAGAACGGAGCGGAGACTATGAGCGAATAAGGCCTTCTCGTCTGACATCACTGCCTGACCTCACAAATGCTCTCCTGGTCAAACATTCCCATCAACGCACTCCTGCACCTTGTGGAAAGCCATCCCAGAAGAGTTGAAGCTGTTAGAGCTACAAAGGGTGCTGGGCCAACTCCATATTAAAGCCTATGGATTAAGAATGGGCTGTCATTACAGTTGATGTGTGTGTAAAGGCAGGCGTCCCAATACAGGGTGGTCCAGATCTAACTAATACAATGCAATGCAATAATTGCATAGTTAGATCTCGACCACCCTATACTTTTGGCAATAGAGTGTATTAACTTAAATAGGCGGAATGGTGGCTCTGAGGCTTGGGATCTGCACTGGCAATCAGAAGGTTGCAGGTTCGAATCCCGTAAATGCCAAAAGGGACTCTGCTCTGTTGGGCCCTTGAGCAAGGCCCTTAACCTGTAATTGCTGAGCGCTTTGAGTAGTGAGAAAAGCGCTATATAAATGCAAAGAATTATTAAAGAATTAAAAAATTGTCCCACTGTGAGCAAGTGTGGGTAAAGGGTGCCCCAGTAGATGGTCGATACCCACCTTGTGCCTAGTGCTGCACTTGTCAGTTTAAATCTTGTTAAACTGTGTGAATTAAACTTTAATGAACAACCATCAGAGCATTCCAGAAGAGCTAAATCAGTAACCGTTTTATCAGATCTTCATGCTACTTCACAAACAACAAGAGGGGGAAAAACCAAAACGCAAACTAGCATGAGCAGTAGAGGTATAACAAAAAAACTGAATGAATATGGCTCAGTTGTGAAATCACTGAAGATTCTTTGCATGATTTAAGGTGACGGCATGAAGGCTTTGCTTTGTTTTTTCCTCGTGAAACCCAAACTCTGCGGTTTCAAATTAATATAAGCCAGGCGAGCAGGTCATCTCTTACTCACTCAGAACAAAATGCAAAGCACTTAACAGACCAAGCTACCAAAACATTTGACTGAAGAGAAGTCAAACAACTGCCAAAGCCAACTCAAATGACAAATACTGTAAGTGCCCCTGTGAGACACAACAGACAGCCCTTGAAGGCCTAATTAAATTGTCTTTTCTTCTGTCATCTACTGCCACAAATCTGGTTCCTATAAAGAAAAGAAAAAGGCAAAAAAAAAAAAAAGACATGGTCACAGCTTTTCAGACCCAGATCTCGGTTTTCCGGATGTTCTCCAAAGCCTTGTTTTATGATAGGATTTACTTTCACAAAGCCACACCAGTCTGACGGCTGGAGAAATCTTTTTCTCCCACAGCCACATCCAAGTTGGGTCTGAGCAATTAAGACATTCCACGTCTCTCCATGCAAAGAAAGGCTTTGATTTGGTCTTTACTAGGATTGCTTTCTGCGTTTAGTTTTTTGTTACTTAAATCTGTTCCTTTATTTTATGTATCTATTAACCAAGAAACATTGCAAAAGTACAACAGGAATGTTGTCAGAAACGGCATCAAGAACAAATTAAACATATAAAACAACGCAAGCCCGGTTAACCTCCTTAGTGTTGTTTTTATCCCTGGAAAAACGCAGCAAAAATGTGTTTTCAGCAAGAAATAATGTTATTACGTGAAACAGAAACGCCAACATGAACACCGTAGAAAATGCATGTCAAGTGTCCGTGGCTGTACTGATGCAGATTTTAGTACACATATGTTTTGAGACCGTCACCAATGCATAGCCCGATGCTGCAATCAGGATGTAGAAGTGTGTTTTTTTTATGCACTTTCCAATAAATTTATTTGTTTTTTTGCACACGAGATGGTAGGCTGTCAGTGCCGGATTCGCACAATCGACTCGCCCCTGTTATTTTGTAGGCTACCACAGCACAAACCTTACTGACTTCCACATTTTCCCCGGACGTGAATACTGACAGTTGCCACACTGTCAACAGAGCTTAGGGGGCTAACGTTTTGCTTGTCCTTGTACTCGAACACAATTATTTTGCATTTTTGACACACAGCTAGTGTTGCACCATGTGACTAAATTCACTAGGCATATCGCGGCTGTTTGGTCATATAGTACAGACATCATCACCACTATAACGTGATTCGAGCCGTGGTTCAGTTTCAGATTGTCCTAAAAGCGCCTTTATGGTTTTTTTGTTTGCTGTCGTGTTTTTAGTCGGAGACTCTGCCCTGCTCATAAATATTAAAGGTTCATGAAGCTAGGGATCTGCACTGGCAATCGGAAGGTTGCCGGTTCGAATCCCGTAAATGCCAATAGAGGCTCTGCTCTGTTGGGCCCTTGAGCAAGGCCCTTAACCTGCAATTGCTGGGTGCTTTGAGTAATGAGAAAAGCGCTGTATAAATGCAAAGAATTATTATTATTATTATTACCACCTTTGAGTGGTATAACATTGTAATAATCTAATTTGCACCAAGATGTTATTTCATCCACTAGATAAACACTGAATACTGTCTAGAGCGTTATCTGGTCTTAAAAATGTAAAGTGCACCAAATTAACATCATTTTGGACCAAAATCTTTAAATGCTTTTCAGAGACTCTTGGTGTCACAATCCCTCCGAATCCACTGACAGCTGTGTTTGGTGGTGGCTTAAACTGGAGAAGGACAAACAAACTGTGACTGCCTTTACTTCACTATTGGCACGTAGACTTGTCTTGCTCAACTGGAAGAATCCTAACATGTCTCTTTCAAGTCAGTGGGTAACTGATGTTATATATTATCTGAAATTGGAAAAAATCAAATCCTCAATTAGAGGATCTGTGCAAAACGTTTTTAAAACCTGACAAGGCCTAATGAATAACACTTTAGAATAAGCATTTAAATTGAGGAAGCGGATTCTCTTCCCTTATTTATTGTAATTATTCTTATTTATTTATTTACTAGCTGTCCCCCACAGCTCCGCCCACATAGTAGTGAAATGGGACAAACTTTAAAAATCAATAAACAAACAGGTATTGCTAGCTAAGAATAAGTGAGGAGGACCCTGACCAACTCCCCACTCCTGATGTCACACTTCCTTCTCCCCTCGGCCCGCAGCTTCTGTCTCGGATTAGCGCAAATATATCACTCCTGCAAGCGAACTGTGATTTTTAGTGCGATGAGAGAAGTCAGTCACAAAATCAACCAGAATGTTCAAGCAAATTATAGAAAACAACCCAATCTAAATCCATGAAGTAGTTCTCTCATTCGCTAGCTAAGCGGATGTAAGATACGCCCCGAGGCTGGTGTGAGAGTGAGGCCCTCCCCTCTGCCCACGGCATCTCTCTCGGATTCGCGCTAATAAATCAGTACCACAAGCGAACTGCAATACTTAGCAGAATGAGAGAAGTCACAAAATCACCCGGAATGTTCAAGCAAATTACAGAAAAAAAACCCAGATCTAAATCTGTTAAGTAGTTGTTTTGTTTGCTAGCTAAGCGGAGGTAAGTTCCGCTTTGAGGCTGGAGTGTGAGTGAGGAGGGCCCCGCCCCCCTCGGCCTGCAACCGATCTCTCGGATTTATGCAAACAAATCGGAACCACAAACGAACTGTGATACTTAGCTTGATGACATAAGTCGCAAAATCAACCAGAATGTTCAAGCAAATTATACAAAAAAAAAACCCGATCTAAGTCCGTTAAGTAGTTCTCTTGTGAAAAGTCAACAGACATACAGACAGATGTTGGATTTTATTATATATATATATATATATATATATATATTATATATATATATATATATATAGAGAGAGAGAGAGAGAGAGAGAGAGAGAGAGAGAGAGAGAGAGAGAGAGAGAGAGAGAGAGAGAGAGAGAGAGATATTGTGAAACGTGGCAAAGCTGTAGAGTTCCCAACATCACCCATTGGGTATCAGACAGGTGGCACGACGGACCTGTGAGGTGCTGCAAACCTGCGGTTGCCTTGGTGACGGATAAGCAGCACTCAACAGACATGTCAATCACGTTTTGCCATTGGGTAGGGTCTCAAAAAACTTAAAAAAATCTCCCAATATATATATATATATATATATATATATTTATATATAAAAAATAAAATATTCTACCCTTCTCTAGTAGAATGAAAAGCGGACAGACATACAGACAGGCAGATGTTGGATTTTATATTATATGAGAGAGACATTTATTTACTTATTTTTCCTACTATTAAAGTTTTACTCTGTTGGCCTAGCTCTCTTTCTCACAGGTGGGGAATGATTCAATTTGAACTTGCTTATATGAAATGTTATTTGCTTTTAAAAAATTAAATTTAAAAAAAAAGTGAAGTGGATTATTACATGTCACCCCGAGTCTGACTCATGAGTAACCGTAATGGCAAGAATTCCAAACCCAGGACACACTCTGAGGTGATGCCAAAGGAGGTAAAGATGACCTAAGATTAAGGCAACTCCAGTAACTCTTCTTTTAGCAGTTTATACACAGGTGTGAAAATCTTGCACCTGATCAAAGGTTTACTGCATCAACTAATACAATTAGCCTTCATAGATAACCATTATTTTAATGGTTATTTATGAACCAATAAAAATTACCACATTAAACTGGAAAAATTGACAATCTATATATATCTAGATCTATATATAGAGGGTGCGGAAATATGAACATCTCTCACCAATCCTTCGGTCACTTCATTGGCTCCCTATCCATCTCCGTATCGAATAGAAACTCTGTTCGTTTACTCACCAGTGTATCCATGGAAATGCTCCACAATATCTTAAAGAACTCCTTATATTACAATCCACTACAAGAAACCTCCGTTTTACAAATACCCACCGCCTTTGCCCCCTGTGACCAAACTTCATACAATGGGTGACCGAGCCTTTGCAGCCGCTGCTCCACGGCTCTGGAATGCCCTACCAGAGAGCCTGAGAACACAGCAGATTGTGGGCTGTTTCAAGAAACAACTAAAGACTTTTCTATTTAGGAAAGCATATTAACAAGTAAGCTATAATTATTGCTGTTAAATCTGTGTTTTTATCTTGCCTTGCCTTTGTTTAATCTTTTTGCTAAAGAAACTGGAAATCATCTCAACTGATGACAGACATCCATTACATGTAGAACTAAACTTCAGTAAATCAGGAAGGATAGTTGCTTTGAAAACCCACACAAATCGCTCCAGAAACTCCTTTCTTCCTAGTGCCATACGACTTTTCAATAGGAAATATCGGAGATAATGTTTAAGGTTTTGATATATATCCTGTTACCTTTTTTTTTTTTTTTGGTGTAAATATGTTTTATCTAACTGCCTTACCTTAACCTTTCTTATTTCTATTTGTCTGTTTTATTTCATTCTGTCTGTTACCTGTTATTAGATGCAACTGAGAAGGCAAATTTCATGTTTTCCTGTGTAAACATGACTAAATAAAGAAACCTAAACCTAACCTTTATGTTGCACTTTGAGATTTACTGCTAATGTAAAATGTCCCTATAAATAAAATGCATTATTATTACATAAACCTACAGTGGTGTGAAAAACTATTTGCCCCCTTCCTGATTTCTTATTCTTTTGCATGTTTGTCACACAAAATGTTTCTGATCATCAAACACATTTAACCATTAGTCAAAGATGCTGCAATCAGGATGTAGAAGTGTGTTTTTTTTATGCACTTTCCAATAAATTTATTTGTTTTTTTTGCACACGAGATGGTAGGCTGTCAGTGCCGGATTCGCACAATCGACTCGCCCCTGTTATTTTGTAGGCTACCACAGCACAAACCTTACTGACTTCCACATTTTCCCCGGACGTGAATACTGACAGTTAGAGAGAGAGAGAGAGAGAGAGAGAGAGAGAGAGAGAGAGAGAGAGAGAGAGATATTGTGAAACGTGGCAAAGCTGTAGAGTTCCCAACATCACCCATTGGGTATCAGACAGGTGGCACGACGGACCTGTGAGGTGCTGCAAACCTGCGGTTGCCTTGGTGACGGATAAGCAGCACTCAACAGACATGTCAATCACGTTTTGCCATTGGGTAGGGTCTCAAAAAACTTAAAAAAATCTCCCAATATATATATATATATATATATATATATATTTATATATAAAAAATAAAATATTCTACCCTTCTCTAGTAGAATGAAAAGCGGACAGACATACAGACAGGCAGATGTTGGATTTTATATTATATGAGAGAGACATTTATTTACTTATTTTTCCTACTATTAAAGTTTTACTCTGTTGGCCTAGCTCTCTTTCTCACAGGTGGGGAATGATTCAATTTGAACTTGCTTATATGAAATGTTATTTGCTTTTAATAAATTAAATTTAAAAAAAAAGTGAAGTGGATTATTACATGTCACCCCGAGTCTGACTCATGAGTAACCGTAATGGCAAGAATTCCAAACCCAGGACACACTCTGAGGTGATGCCAAAGGAGGTAAAGATGACCTAAGATTAAGGCAACTCCAGTAACTCTTCTTTTAGCAGTTTATACACAGGTGTGAAAATCTTGCACCTGATCAAAGGTTTACTGCATCAACTAATACAATTAGCCTTCATAGATAACCATTATTTTAATGGTTATTTATGAACCAATAAAAATTACCACATTAAACTGGAAAAATTGACAATCTATATATATCTAGATCTATATATAGAGGGTGCGGAAATATGAACATCTCTCACCAATCCTTCGGTCACTTCATTGGCTCCCTATCCATCTCCGTATCGAATAGAAACTCTGTTCGTTTACTCACCAGTGTATCCATGGAAATGCTCCACAATATCTTAAAGAACTCCTTATATTACAATCCACTACAAGAAACCTCCGTTTTACAAATACCCACCGCCTTTGCCCCCTGTGACCAAACTTCATACAATGGGTGACCGAGCCTTTGCAGCCGCTGCTCCACGGCTCTGGAATGCCCTACCAGAGAGCCTGAGAACACAGCAGATTGTGGGCTGTTTCAAGAAACAACTAAAGACTTTTCTATTTAGGAAAGCATATTAACAAGTAAGCTATAATTATTGCTGTTAAATCTGTGTTTTTATCTTGCCTTGCCTTTGTTTAATCTTTTTGCTAAAGAAACTGGAAATCATCTCAACTGATGACAGACATCCATTACATGTAGAACTAAACTTCAGTAAATCAGGAAGGATAGTTGCTTTGAAAACCCACACAAATCGCTCCAGAAACTCCTTTCTTCCTAGTGCCATACGACTTTTCAATAGGAAATATCGGAGATAATGTTTAAGGTTTTGATATATATCCTGTTACCTTTTTTTTTTTTTTTGGTGTAAATATGTTTTATCTAACTGCCTTACCTTAACCTTTCTTATTTCTATTTGTCTGTTTTATTTCATTCTGTCTGTTACCTGTTATTAGATGCAACTGAGAAGGCAAATTTCATGTTTTCCTGTGTAAACATGACTAAATAAAGAAACCTAAACCTAACCTTTATGTTGCACTTTGAGATTTACTGCTAATGTAAAATGTCCCTATAAATAAAATGCATTATTATTACATAAACCTACAGTGGTGTGAAAAACTATTTGCCCCCTTCCTGATTTCTTATTCTTTTGCATGTTTGTCACACAAAATGTTTCTGATCATCAAACACATTTAACCATTAGTCAAATATAACACAAGTAAACACAAAATGCAGTTTTTAAATGATGGTGTTTATTATTTAGGGAGAAAAAAAATCCAAACCTACATGGCCCTGTGTGAAAAAGTAATTGCCCCCTTGTTAAAAAATAACCTAACTGTGGTGTATCACACCTGAGTTCAATTTCCGTAGCCACCCCCAGGCCTGATTACTGCCACACCTGTTTCAATCAAGAAATCACTTAAATAGGAGCTGCCTGACACAGAGAAGCAGACCAAAAGCACCTCAAAAGCTAGACATCATGCCAAGATCCAAAGAAATTCAGGAACAAATGAGAACAGAAGTAATTGAGATCTATCAGTCTGGCAAAGGTTATAAAGCCATTTCTAAAGCTTTGGGACTCCAGCGAACCACAGTGAGAGCCATTATCCACAAATGGCAAAAACATGGAACAGTGGTGAACCTTCCCAGGAGTGGCCGGCCGACCAAAATTACCCCAAGAGCACAGAGACGACTTATCCGAGAGGTCACAAAAGACCCCAGGACAACGTCTAAAGAACTGCAGACCTCACTTGCCTCAATTAAGGTCAGTGTTCACGACTCCACCATAAGAAAGAGACTGGGCAAAAAGGGCCTGCATGGCAGATTTCCAAGACGCAAACCACTATTAAGCAAAAAGAACATTAGGGCTCGTCTCAATTTTGCTAAGAAACATCTCAATGATTGCCAAGACTTTTGGGAAAATACCTTGTGGACTGATGAGTCAAAAGTTGAACTTTTTGGAAGGCAAATGTCCCGTTACATCTGGCGTAAAAGGAACACAGCATTTCAGAAAAAGAACATCATACCAACAGTAAAATATGGTGGTGGTAGTGTGATGGTCTGGGGTTGTTTTGCTGCTTCAGGACCTGGAAGGCTTGCTGTGATAGATGGAACCATGAATTCTACTGTCTACCAAAAAATCCTGAAGGAGAATGTCCGGCCATCTGTTCGTCAACTCAAGCTGAAGCGATCTTGGGTGCTGCAACAGGACAATGACCCAAAACACACCAGCAAATCCACCTCTGAATGGCTGAAGAAAAACAAAATGAAGACTTTGGAGTGGCCTAGTCAAAGTCCTGACCTGAATCCAATTGAGATGCTATGGCATGACCTTAAAAAGGCGGTTCATGCTAGAAAACCCTCAAATAAAGCTGAATTACAACAATTTTGCAAAGATGAGTGGGCCAAAATTCCTCCAGAGCGCTGTAAGAGACTCATTGCAAGTTATCGCAAACGCTTGATTGCAGTTATTGCTGCTAAGGGTGGCCCAACCAGTTATTAGGTTCAGGGGGCAATTACTTTTTCACACAGGGCCATGTAGGTTTGGATTTTTTTTTCTCCCTAAATAATAAAAACCACCATTTACAAAATGCATTTTGTGTTTACTTGTGTTATATTTGACTAATGGTTAAATGTGTTTGATGATCAGAAACATTTTGTGTGACAAACATGCAAAAGAATAAGAAATCAGGAAGGGGGCAAATAGTTTTTCACACCACTGTATATATCTATATATTGACAGTATTATTGTAAATTGACAGTAACCTCTCTTTTGAGAAACAGATTAATTCTGTAGTCAAGAGTTGCTTTTCCAAGCTTCGTCTATTAGGTAAGATCAAGCCTTTTTTTATCTTCTAGGGATCTTGAGAAAGCTACTCCTGCTTTTATCTGTTCTTGCCTTGATTACTGCAACTCGTTGTATTCTGGGATTAGCAAATCCCTGATACGCAGGTTACAATTGGTCCAGAATGCTGCCGCTCGCTTTCTGGTTGGGGAAAGAAAGTCTGATTCTGTTTCTCCAATATTAGCTTCTCTACGCTTGCTGCCTGTCAGTTTTTCGAATTGATTTTAAAATCTTGTTGCTAGTTTTTAAATCTTTCCATGGGCTTGCTCCTGCCTATTTATCTGAATTGTGTGCTTTACGCCAGCCATCTAGAGTGCTTAGATCTTCTGGTCAGTTGTCTCTTGTTGTCCCTCGTACCAAGTGTAAAATTAAGGGGGACAGACAAGGCTTTGGAACTCTTTACCTCGTCACATACATAAAGGAGTCGTCTATAAATTAAACTGTTCAAAACAAGATTAAAGATTAATTTCTATTCACTTGCTTTCCGTGACCTTCAGTAATACTGATGGTTTCCTCATTGTGATTATGTAATCTTACTTCTATTTATTTTATTTCTATTCCGTTATTTATGTTAATTGTATGTTTTTTCCTTCTTTTATTCTAAAGCACTTTGGCCACAGCATTCCTATGTTGTTTTTAAATGTGCTATATAAATAAATTGACATAGGAGTATAGATATAGATATATATATACACTCTATATATACTGTATACAGTATATATAAAAGTCAAAGTATGTGTGTCTGTACGTATGTATGTTCCAGCATCACTTCCAAACAGCTGGAGAGATTTTCATGAAACTTGGTATGCATGTTTCTCATTGGTCGACTAAAAATACTGTAGAGTGAAATCAGCCCTAACCCACCCCCTTCTGGGTAGAGGGGGGGGTGATCTTGCAGTCTTGTATGCATGTTATCATCCAGTTGACACTTGGAACGACCACCAGAGGGCGACCTGGAGGTGACTGCCAGCATTCTGTATGTTTGAGTGCCACCGCACCCGTTGCTTTTCAAATTAAACAGAGTTGGCCGTTTTCGAGCGTCAACTGGATGATAACATACATGCAAGACCACAAGACAAGCACATTAGTGAGTCTTCATTGTTTAATTTATTTTTATCTCTTAGTTAGCTACCCATTACCACAGACAGGTCAACGACGCTCAAACAAAGTGGTGACGGTTATAATCACAATACAGCCCTATAATACCCTCTTCTGTGAACATATGCATTTACATTTAATTTCTGACACAAACAATACTCACTAGAATTTGCAGTAATCACATAATTACACTTCACTCTAAAGGACAAGGTAAAGCATTAATATGAATTCATCTCTTGTGCTCACATATTAAATTAGGCATTATTAATGTTCAATTATCCAATGCTGACATTCGCTTAACAAGCACTTAATGGATTAGTGCTAAAAAAGATCAATACCAAAATTGATTTAACTAATGAATTGTCATCGGACCTGTTGAATATGCATGAATGACAAGACACAATTGTTAATAATGGTTAATTGATGCCCTACCTTAAGGCCGAAGAACATATTAGAATTTATCTTTATTGGTTCCAAGACATTTCGATAAATAGAAATGGCCCTAAATGTGAGTTTACTAAAATACACAGGATTCATTTGCTACATATATTTTTTGAAATTTGAGAACAGGCTTCACATTTTTCCTTGGCTGCCCCAAAGCTGTGGACCTGTTTGGTTTGCTTTGGCAAAGACTGAACGGCATTCTAAATCCCAGCGGTGACTAACCGTTCATTGAAATTCTGAGAGCAAACTACTCAAAAGACAAGCAAAGGCTGCACGGCCCAAACTCTTGAATCTGAATTGGATACTCTAGGACTGTTTTTTTTGTTGTGTGTTTGTTTTGTTTTCTTAGCTTGTTTTGTACACAGTTACATCCGTAGTCAGCTCCAACTTGAGGGGATTTGAACTCCCGAGAGATCATCTTTCTTCTGTTACTTTGGGTTTGCATGCACTTCTCACTGTAAATACTTGCTAAAGCTACTTTCGTCGAGGAGTCTGTGATACGAATACAAAGCTGGATCACTAGAAGCTAGATCTAGGGCACAGGGAATCCAGCTTTGATGGCAGATTAGCAAAAAGCTTGGAGGAAAGACTACAGCAGGCATTTCAACACACAAGAGGCTTCAGAAAGGCTGACAGTTGCAATAAAAATCCTTAAAGTTACTCTCTGGCAATTTATACATTTTTCGTTCACTTGGGGGTAGGAAAGAAAAAGCACTGGTTTAATTTTTTTTCTGAAAATTATTGCAGGGTTTTTGAGCCTTGGATAAAGCAACGTTGAATAATTTTAGAATCTGATTCAACATTCTCATTAATTTCCTTCTCTGCAGTCCCAGATCACACATATTGATAAGTACATAACTGCGTGTTTAACTGTATCTGTTGAATTGGGAAGAGAAAGTTAACATTGTCAGAACATACTGTAGTTGTTAAATAAAGAAGCGTCATGGTGCTTGCTAAATGCTAACTTTTTTCAATATTTAAAATGAGTATTGCTCTCACTGCCATTATTACCATCCACAATCCATCCATTGCCTTGCTTTAATTTTTTTCTCCTGCGTCATTCATTTCGCAGTTTTAGTTTGCAGGTTGTTAATCAAATCTCAAAACTAATCACACATAGGTTCAAATAAAACAATAATCCAAACTTCAGTAGAAAAAGCTGTCACGTTGTTTCTGCATGCTCCGCTCATGTGTTTACCAGGGTGCTATGGTGGCTCAGTGGATGCTGCTGCAGCCTCTCGCGTCCAAAGTCTTTTATTCAAATGGGTGCTCCAGCACTACCTGTGCAGAAGTTCACATTTCTCTCTGTCTCCTGTATGGTTTTCTCTTAGGACTACTCCTCCGCTCTTCAAATGTCCCAAAGACATGGGCATTAGCTTGACTGACACCTCTAAACTGGCACAATGTGGGTGAGAGCACTCTGTAACCTGCACACGATTTTGTCAGAATAGGCACAGGCTTGCTGGGACCGTGTACTGTACAAGCAGGTTGGAAACTCGACAGTGTTAAGTTAGTTAAATTAAGGCGGAGTGGTGGCTCTGAGGCTAGGGATCTGCACTGGCAGTCAGAAGGTTGCCGATTCGAATCTCGTAAATGCATATAGGGACTCTGCTCTGTTGGGCCCTTAAGCAAGGCCCTTAACCTGCAATTGTTGAGCGCTCTGAGTAGTGAGAAAAGCGCTATATAAATGCAAAGAATTATTATTATTATTAATCTGGGTAGCAGACAAGCTGAGGACATTACCATCAAAGCAGGAGGTCATTCAAGACCCTGTAAGTCATAATATAAGCCCTACTGCTGAAAACACATTATTTTAACATGGCCTTCTCATAACTTCACTGTAATTTAATCCCGATACTCTGTACTGGGTAGGATTCAAAAGTAATGAGCCTTTGTTCAAAAAGACAAATTTATTGAGCAAATCGGTACAACTAATTAATAGTCTTCAAAATAGGCACCTCCTGCATCAATACACTTTTGTAGGCGGCTTTTCCATGACTCAAAGGCGTCCACGTAGGCCTGTTCCGGGATGGCTGCAAGGGCTGCCTTGACATTTGCTTGGATGTCCTCGATCGAGTCGAAGCGTTTTCCTTTCGGCGCTGATTTTAAGTGCAGAAACAAGAAGAAGAAGTCTGAAGGCGACACGTCCGGACTGTAGGGAGGCTGGGGGACCACCGGAACGTTCACACGGGCCAGGTAGGCACTCACGATGAAGGCGGTGTGGCTGGGCGCGTTATCGTGGTGAAGCTTCCAGCTGTCCTTGATGTCCCTTCGCTTGCGTGCGACGCTTCTTTTCAGCCTTTTCAGGACTTACAAGTAGTAAGCAGCATTCACGGTCTGTCCTTGCGGGACAAACTCGTAGTGGATGATCCCCTTCACTCCGAAGAAGACAATGAGCATGGTCTTCGTCTTCAACGTGTACCGTTGCTCTAACGAACTTTCCATTCCGCCATGTAACGCACTACCACACAGGGGTTCCCGTCAAGGCCGATCCTACCGCTCTGAAGCTCCGTTGCGTTGTGAAGCCAACACCCACCGTCAGCGTTGCTGGCAAGTGGGGCGCGCGGCGAGGTACGTTAGCTTCAGAACAAAATGAGGCTCATTACTTTTGAATCCTACCCTGTATATCCAATTCATTATAATAACTATTCATGGTGGCTCTAAAATCTGTACTAACCCCTACTCTTCCGTTTCCTTTTCCAGTGTCCTTTTGGTGGTGGCTTGTGCCACCACCATCTACTCAAAGCACCGTGATGTTCCAACAGTTTTGGACTAAAAGCCAGAAGTCTGCATGACCATCATCATCAAGTCCTTCCGTGAGAACCCTAAAAACAAAGAGGACTATTTCATTTATGTTAGGTAGAATGCCCAGAGAGGACTGGGTGGTCTCGTGGCCTGGAACCCCTGCAGATTTTATTTTTTTCTCCAGCTGTCTGGAGTTTTTTTTTTTTTGTTTTTTCTGTCCACCCTGGCCTTCAGACCTTACTCCTTTTGTCTTATTTTAATTTATTTTGTCTTTTATTTTTCTTTTCTTCATTATGTAAAGTACTCTGAGCTACTTTGTGTATGAAAATGTGCTATATAAATAAATGTTGTTGTACTGCAGTGTTTGAGGTTCCCCAGACCAACAGAGGGCGATGTGCGGCGGCCTTACCAGCACACTGGATGGGGGACAATCAATCTGGCTCTCTCCAGTGTACTGAGGGTAACGTGCAGTTATTTCTGGTGCTGCTAGGGGGAGTGAGTGCTACCCATACGCCACCAGAGATTAATGATTTCAGCCGGCACACTGGAAGAGCTTATGGCAGGGTAACCCAGAAGGTGGTGTGGACACAATATCAAAAAGTCTTGCTTCCTTTACTCTGAGAGCTTAGAGTCGGGAGAGACAAGCTTAGCTCATCAGAGGGAGGAAGGACAACTAAAGTAATGGAAAGTGAGCAGGGGAAACGTTTACCAGAATAGCCAGGGGGTGCTACTGTTAGGTTAGACCCTGGGGGCAGAGATGATTACTGTTTTATGTTTTTGTTGTATTTTACTGTTCCCCTGTATTACTTATTGAGGATTTGTTATTAAATCCCTTTATTTTGTTTTGCCATTTTGGACTCCTGGATTGGTGTTTGCGGTTATGAGATGCAACCTGCAGGCCACAGTGGACAGAACAACAATGGTCACTGTCAGTACTTTCAGACTTACTGAATCGGGAGTGGTCTCCCCTCGACTTTCTCGTATACTCAGATATGGGGATGGATATTTGAGGAGTAAACCGCAAGACAAGAATTCTATTTTTATATTACGTACATTAAAGAACCATCAACAACAAATCAAACTGATAATGCATATTCAACAATTATTATAAAAGTCAAGTTGAATAAATCAGACTCTGCAGATGCATGAATGAAAAAGTACCACTTCCAGTTAGGGGAAATACCTCAAAAGATAGAAATGTATGTTTTGTACCTAATACTTAAAATTTGGTTGACCCAAGTGAAAGCGTCCTCAAGATATTGTGTTTATACACAGACGTAATTCCAAAAATGGTATTTTCAGACTCAGTGAGGTCTAAAATGTCAAGACTCATCAAAATCTCAAAACTGCCAGGGGTAGGGGCCGACCTGTTTTTTTTTTTTTTTTTTTTCAATCCTATTATTTGTAAAAATTGATTGATTTGTATGAATGATTACAATAAAATTAATTAAAATGGGAAGAAAATAAAATCTCAGAATTGAATGTTTGGATGATTACAATACTTATACTCCCTATACTAAAAAGAAGCAATCACTTCAGAGTGAGATTCTTAAGAGCAAATTTAAAAGCATACCTTAATAGAAGTGTCTATGTGTCTGTCTGTGTGCCCATCAAATTGCTATGTCTCAGCTATCCAACAGATGGCGCATAACAAACATTAGCAGCACTTTTTTCGATATGCAAGGGTTTGAGGCAACTCAGGCCCCTTCTTCAGGTGAGGTGAAACAATGTCTTGTCTGAAGAAGGGGCCTGAGTTGCCTCGAACCCTTGCATATTGTAATCTTTTTAGTTAGCCAATAAAAGGTGTCACTCTGCTCGACTTCTCACTACATTCATAATGGCTAACACGGTACAACACCCTAGTACTATGGGTAAAAACAAAAAACAATGTATCCTTTTTAAATGAAATCTACAACACAATATAATGTGCAAGGGAACTGAGTATTTTGTGAATCGAGTGTTACATGAAGGGCCTGTATCATAAAGTCGTACTTACAACTTCGTAGCCAGCTGGAGCTCTATTGCGGGATGCCACCACCCCAACACCAGTGATCGGGTCCATTGGTAGTTCGGGCAAGGCCTCAGACAGGTCCCGAACCTCGGGCATCACGGATGGACTCTGTAATACAAAGGGCAAAAAAAAAAAAGAACTTATTGAACAATATATGCAAGAACAGAGTATACAGTGATAAACATTATAATAGAGACAAAATGACAAGCACCATATTAAAAACAAATAGCTTAACCAGAACAGAAACAATACAGAAAATCATGAAATCTAATAAGCACTGAGGCTTTAAGATGAGCGCGCCTTTCTTTCAATATTCACAATGAATGCCTACAACAATGCACAAGACTTAATGTTTAATTTGCATTGGGAAGTGGAATCCGCAAACTGAAAAATTTCAGAGACATATTTTAAACTTATACTAAAGTAAAATCAAAATTCACAGACACTATTTAACTAAACTATTAAGCCTATATACTGTAGCGAGCGGCTGGGGGCGGGACACCGGGAAGTAGTGCTGGGAGGTATACCGGCTCATACCGAAAACCGTTTTTTATTTTTGTTATGATATGGATTTTTCTTATACCGCAATACCGGTTTAAATAGCCTAAACAATGTTCAGAACATGGCGCAGCGGGAAAATGTTTAAGTTTTTGTGTTCAAAACCTGCTTTAGTTGCCTCACATTTTTATGTAATCGTTTTGTTCACCCCACTGAATTAAAGCTGAAAGTCTGCACTTCAACTGCATCGGAGTTGTTTCATTTAAAATTCATTGTGGTAACGTACAGAATCAAAATTAAAAAAAAGTTGTCTCTGTCCAAATATTTATGGACCTAACTGTACATACATATAAACAGACGTTTATATTTTACTTTAAACCTTCACCATTCACTTTGACATTTTCAGAACTTCTACTAACAATGGAGCCTGAAATGCGGAGGAACGTCAATCATCTGCACACAGCAGTTTAAAGAGGCTGTGGATTTTTTTGAATCAGCCAAATGAATAATCGAAAACCAGTGTATGCCTATACAGGTAGTCCCCAGGTTACGGACACCCGACCTACAACTTATGAACGAGGACGCAGCTGCGACACATGCGCCTCAGTAACTGCCGCTCCGTCATGTTCAGCCTAGGGATGCTGCAAGAGGTGGCTGGAAGGTGACAATTTCGCTGCTCGCACAGTGTGGTGTCCCTCGGGCGGCTCCCAGCAGCAAACGGTGACCCCGTGGTCCATAGCTATCGCTCGTGTGCAGGACGATGGTTCGCTGCCCACCCACTACGCCGCCGCAGCTGCTGCTCCTGACTGGATGCAGGCTGGATGGAGCAGAGGGAGGCGTTTCACAGCACACACGGCTGGTAATGCTGCAAGTGGTGACCCGGTTGTGGCTGAACAGGGCGGCGGCGGTAGCAATGTAGTGTGCCTCAAATGGCTGCCTGTTGAATTGGGGTTGGGAGATTCACTACTCGCCTTTGGCCACACCGTGTTCGTTCTACAGCATACTGTAGTGGAGGTGACTGTGAGGTGGGCTGGTGATGAACCGCCCCTCGCTGCCCCCATTCATTCTCAATAGCAAGTCTGCTTGTACCGTTACGCACATAGCAGGAAGTTGTCGCTTGTCAGTACATCAGACATGTTGATGACTGGTGCCTTCCTGCTGTGATAACGTATACAGTGCTGTGCAGAAGAGCTCATCTTAACCTTTTGTCTTCACCCTTCAAGAATGTCTCTGAAACACAAATTTGATGCAAGTGGTGGTGATACAGTAAAGAAGAGAAAAACCATCACCATTGAAAATAAAGTAGAAATAATAAAAAGGTCAGAGAGAGGTGAAACTCCATCATTTATTGGCAGAGCACTTGGTTACAGTCGGTCAAAAACAGCATTTATTAAAATAATGTACCTGTTCCGACTTACATACAAATTCAACTTAAGTACAAACCTACAGTCCCTATCTCGTACGTAACCCGGGGACTGCCTGTAATTGAACTCCTCCAATTGTTCAACTCTTAGACCCTACAGGCATTCCTAAAGTTCTGTTCTGGGTTCAAAAATGGCCAAAATGAAAGAACTTTCTCAAGAAATGCGCTGGTCTAAGTTTTTGTTTTTTTGCAAAATGAAGACTAACCCATGTGACAGACTGCCAAGAAACTGAACATTTCATACAAAGGTGTCTATTATCGTCTTGAGAGAAGAGGGCGAACTGCACTTAACTAGAACAGAAGAAGAAGAAGGGGAAAGTCTAAAAGTGGGCAACTGCATAAGAAGAGAACAACATCAGAGTGTGTAGCGTGAGAAACAAATGCCATACGGGTCCGTCAGCTCTCTTCTTGTTTAAATACACATCAACAACCAGTGCCACCTGCAACATCCCTTAGCTGAACTTTAGGAATGCCAGTACCATGTAACACAAGTGAACAGACTAATAGCTTTCAGTGGTGCTATTGCAGTTAGAAAGGTTTCTCTAATAACCAATTTGCTCTTACACACGACTAATTAAGGGTAAAGCTAAAGGAGTTGACCATAAGGACACTGAAGGAATGGCTGTTGAAAATGGGGCTTTGCAGCCCATGCGTCAATAATAAATTAGTCATTTCAAGCAGCAATGGCCATTATTCACACTAGGAATGCCTTGGCTAGAAGTTAAAAACAATGTAAGACTACGAGGGGGAGTCAAGCTAAAGCTAGAAAATGGAATGAACCTTCACAAAACTGATCATGTCATTCATTTCTCAATGTCGTCTCCACCCTTCTCAATGCACTTGTGCCACCTGCCTGGCAGTGCCCGGATTTCAGCAGAATAAAAGGTGTTGTTTTGTCCTCGCAAACCACGCATGCACCGCTTTCTTCACGTCGTCATCCGTCTTGTATCGACGACCACCCAGATGTCTTTTTTTTAGTGGTCCAAAAAGATGGAACTCACAGGGTGCCAAATAAGGAGGATGTGGCAATACCTCAAACTTCAGTTTCTCCAGACAAGCCTTGGTGTTCTTAGCAGTGTATGTGGCCGGGCATTGCCTTGTCCTTGAGACAGCAGGCTTCACGTTGGTCTCCAGAAAGTCTCAGTAACTGGCACTAGTGACTGGAGTACCCCTCGGCATGTAGTGTTCGACAATAATGAGGACAAGACAAAACCTTTTACTCTGCTGGAATCCAGGCAGGTGGCGCAAGTGCATTGAGAAGGGTGGAGATGATATTGAGAAATGAATGACATGATTAGGGTTGTTAAGGTTCATTCCATTTTCTAACTTTAGCTTGACTCCACCTTGTATCTTGATAAAAAAATGTTTCAATTCCTATCAAAAGCATGAACATTTCCGGATGACCCCAAACTTTTCAGGGGTACTGTATAATTGACTTAAATTACAAATGCCAGAGTCCGAGTCGGTGGCACAATAAGTTGAAGAGTTGGGAGTCAAAGGTCTCACGTACCCTCCTGTAGTGTTCAACACAAAGTACGAACAGACACACACACACAGTGCTGTACGGCACAAACCCTCAGCACTCTGGAACGAGACCAAAGAGCCCCCCTGAGGAAAACAAACTCCAAACTGTCAAAGCCGACACTTGTCTCACATCACATAAAAAGGAACTGAACAGCACAACGACGGCTTTAGAGCTGTACATGAAATGCACAAACTGGAATCTGATCAAAATGAGCCAAGTATTTGGTGAAAGAACAACAAACACCACAGCAGTGGGAGACCACGGGAAGTGCAGACTTCAGGAAGGGTGTGTGGTGTAATGTGTAAAATCCTCCTGGAGACAGACATCTCATATTGTAAAGATTTTAAAAGAAAGCAGTGAATCAAAATACAAAATAAAATACAAGTGAAACTGCACCAGACCTTTACAAATGAAAGCATGCAATAAAATGTACCACTGACTTGTGAAATGGGCCACTATAGCGCCCGACCCGGCACAGACTGACACTGAGGCACGTGTAAAAACACAAAGGACTTTTATTTTTCTTCAGCTGGAGGGCATGTCTTCCCCGTGAACCCTCCAGCCACAACACAATCCCAAGCACAGTAATACCAACACAAGTAACAACCCTTCTTCTGGCACCACCACTCCTCCCAGGCAACCTCGTCCTCTTCCTCCCAATTCTGGGCCTGAGTGGTGGTTGCCGGTCCTTTTTATAGCCCACCCGGAAGTGCTCCAGGTGCTTGATATCCTGTTCCTATTAGCACTTCCGGGCGGGGCTGTAGAGTAGTCCAAGCTGGCTCCGGGATCCATGCAGCACCCTCTGGTGGATACTCCAGATCCCCACAGGGTTGTGGAGAACTCCATCTCCCATGGAACCCTGCGGGAAACTGAGGCACCATCGTCAGCCAGGGTGGCCACCACCAAGCATTCCAGGGGAGGTACTGAGGAGCCCATGGCTGCTCCCCCGGAACATAAGTAGAAGGGGCATCCTGGCCGGGCATGGGACCCGGTCACCCGCAACACCGTACACATAGTACAGTAGTCTTTAAGTGTGAACAAAAATATTCTCGCCAATAAGGAACACATTATAAATCAAACGTGATTAAAGTGCACTAATTTAAAATATATAAATGAAAAAAAATCAGGATCAGTATCAGAGCTAACATGATATACAGATGATCGATATCAGCCCTACAAAATCACCTGATTGGAGCAGCAGCCCTGACCACTTCTGCAGGTGCTGGTCATAAAATTAGAATATCATGACAAAGTTGATTTATTTCAGTAATTCCATTCAAAAAGTGAAACTTGTACATTAGATTCATTCATTACACACAGACTGATGTATTTCAAATGTTTATTTCTTTTAATGTTGATGATTATAACTGACAACTAATGAAAGTCCCAAATTCAGTATCTCGGAAAATTAGAATATCAATTAAGACTAATGTAAAAAAAGGATTTTTTAGAAATGTTGGCCAACTGAAAGGTATGAACATGAAAAGTAGGAGCATGTACAGCACTCAATATTTAGTTGGGGCTCCTTTGGCCTGGATTACTGCAGCAATGCGGCGTGGCATGGAGTCGATCAGTCTGTGGCACTGCTCAGGTGTTATGAGAGCCCATGTTGCTCTGATAGTGGCCTTCAGCTCTTCTGAATTGTTGGGTCTGGCGTATTGCATCTTCCTCTTCACAATTCCCCATAGATTTTCTATGGGGTTAAGGTCAGGCGAGTTTGCTGGCCAATCAACAACAGGGATACCATGGTCCTTAAACCAGGTACTGGTAGCTTTGGCACTGTGTGCAGGTGCCAGGTCCTGTTGGAAAATGAAATCTGCATCTCCATAAAGTTCGTCAGCAGCAGGAAGCATGAAGTGCTCTAAAACTTCCTGGTAGATGGCTGCGTTGACCTTGGACCTCAGAAAACACAATGGACCAACACCAGCAGATGACATGGCACCCAAACCATCACTGACTGTGGAAACTTTAAACTGGACCTCACGCAACATGGATTCTGTGCCTCTCCTCTGATCCTCCAGACTCTGGGACCTTGATTTCCAAAGGAAATGCAAAATTCACTTTCATCAGAGAACATAACTTTGGAGCACTCAGCAGGCGAGACGTTTCTGACGCTGTCTCTTGTTCAAGAGTGGCTTGACACAAAGAATGCGACAGCTGAACCCATGTCTTGCATACGTCTGTGTGTGGTGGTTCTTGAAGCACTGACTCCAGCTGCAGTCCACTCTTTGTGAATCTCCCCCACATTTTTGAATGGGTTTTGTTTCCCAATCCTCTCCAGGGTGCGGTTATCCCTATTGCTTGTCCACTTTTTTCTACCACATCTTGTCCTTCCCTTCGCCTCTCTATTAATGTGCTTGGACACAGAGCTCTGTGAACAGCCAGCCTCTTTAGCAATGACCTTTTGTGTCTCGTCCTCCTTGTGCGAGGTGTCAATGGTTGTCTTTTGGACAACTGTCAAGTCAGCAGTCTTCCCCATGATTGTGTAGCCTACAGAACTAGACTGAGAGACCATTTAAAGGCTTTTGAGTTAATTAGCTGATTAGAGTGTGGCACCAGGTGTCTTCAATATTGAACCTTTTCACAATATTCTAATTTTCCGAGATACTGAATTTGGGACTTTCATTAGTTGTCAGTTATAATCATCAACATTAAAAGAAATAAACATTTGAAATACACCAGTCTGTGTGTAATGAATGAATCTAATATACAAGTTTCACTTTTTGAATGGAATTACTGAAATAAATCAACTTTGTAATGATATTCTAATTTTATGACCAGCACCTGTATAATCATTCACACTAAGAACAAGAAAGTAACATCACATAACTCCAGTTTTTAACTCTTTACATTCACTTCTGGTTAAGTTTAGGGTTGATTTAAAAACTGTGCTTCTCACACATCAAGCTTTGAATGACCTAGGCCCGATTTACTAATGAGAGTCTCTCAACAAACACGTATCAGAAGGGAATATTCAGACCTCAAGAAGCTGGCTTGCTCAAGATTCCAAGGATTACTAAAACCACAATGAAACGGTTGAGCTTTTATCTACAGGACTCCAAATCTGTAGAACATTCTGTCGGCTTGTGTTAGCGATATCCCATCAGTCTCGCCATTTAAATTCAGGGTATTATTTTTACCCTAAGACACCCTGACTAGAACTGCTGACTAATTGTTCATATTTCAACTCTGCTTGTTCCATTTTGGGTATTGTGTTTACCCGATTTTTTTTGACACCCACTACCTACCTGGAATTGACTTTCCTAAGATTTATTGCATTTTCACCCCCTACAAGGGTATTTTTTTTGGAGTTTCTTCTTGTTTTCTTAAGGAGTCAAAGCTGGGGGGCTGTCAAAAAGACAGGGCCTGTTAAAGCCCATTGCAGCACTTCTTGTGTGATTGGGGGCTTTACAAGAAATTAATTGTTGTTGTTTTTGGTTATCTGCACAGAAATACCTGTGTGACAATACTTATGAACAGACACTAACCCCTCCTCTACTTGGTTCCTCCTCTCAGTACCCCTCCTGTGGTACTTAATGTACTGCTATATTGCAAAACTGCTACTCCAGCTTTACCAGAAAGCCTTTATGTAACATTTTTGTCTGTTAAGCTTTTCAGTTATATTGCCTTTTGTCTTGCTGTTTCAAGTAGGACGAGTTCATTCTACTGTAGTATGCAGTCTCAAGGTTGCTGTCGGCTTAGGATGAAGTATCAGGCATCTCCTTGTAACCTAATACAGGAGGATCTAATGTCCCATATAAATTGAATAACATGTTATCAGCTATATGCTAAATATTATATAGTATGACACTAAGGTCTATGTGTCCAGTCCTTCAGAGCAAACTGATTGGTCAGTTTGGCTTTGGTGTTGTGAAGGAAGAGGAAGTGCGAGTGCAAAATGCACATGGAGGAGTAAAGGGCACACGAGTCACCTTCGAAGGCAGGAGGTATAAAAGCAGACCGGAGGTGAGAAAGGCACCTCGAAAATAATGACAAAATCTGAGGAGCAGGCTTTATGGAAACGTGTTCGAGAGAGAGAGAGCGCCAGTGAAGAAACATTCACAGACATGCAAATACAGAGGAAAGGAGCTGGAGATACACGTAGGGAAAGAGACAGCAAATAATTTTAAATTCTTCTATTATCTATTACCCATCTTGGACAGGTACCATGGCTGGTACTTTATAATGAGTACTCTAACAAAGGACTGTCAGCATTCCCATGGCTGCAATACAGTGAAGCCTGGAGTATTCCAAAGATATCTTTGTAAAATAAATGAATTATACTAATATATTGCTGAAGAACCTTTTAATGTACCATACATACTCGAGGATAAGTTCACCCACGGATAAGTCAGGATGCTGATTTTACCGCATAATTTCTGGTGTTTTATAATGTCAGTCATATAAGGCGAATGCGGAAAACTCACGCTATTGGTCCATGAGACTATGATATGCTAACGCCCGCCCACTTGACAGAGTAACCATGGAGCACACGGCCTTTTTTTTCCCTATGTGGGTGTGGCAATGTGCCGTATCAGCGTGTGCTCCTAACCTCTCTCTCTCTCTCTCTCTCTCTATTGTGCCTATGTGCCCACATGGTAATACCCAAACTAATCCGAAGTGACGTTTGCACTGATTTGTGTTTTTTGTATCTCACACCCTATACACCTTCATCATAAGAGCATCCCTTATTTAAGATGGAGCGTTCGATCAGAAGAAAATATGAAGCTGACTTTAAATTAAATGTCGTTGAAGTAGCGAAAGAAATTGGTAACTGCGCTGCTGCAACAAAATTCAACTTATCTAAAACACTGGTGTGAGATCGGAGGTGGAAAGAAGATGTAAAAAAAAAAAAAAAATATATAAATAAAAAATGTGTCATATTTTTGAACGGGGGTATAAGTCAGGGTCTGATTTTATGATCGATTTTTCGGGTTTCAATACCCGACTTATACGTGAGTATATATGGTTAGTTGAAAGAGGGTCAAGTTCATGGGATGACACCATTAGGGAATCTTGGAATCCAAGGATGTAATAATATAATCTTCTTAATCAGACCGTCCTGCACATACTTATAATAATGTACAATGCTCGGTTTGACGGTCAACAGAAGTATGACTTTCGTCTTCCATCTTTGAACATAGAACCCCCCTTGGGTTTTCTTTCCCCAGGCCTGCTACGTTTGTTTTGCTCTCCTCCACTGTCAAGTGCCCACATCTCAATAAGGATTCACATTAACTATATTGTGTCTGTCGGTTAATTAAACAAGTTGCTCAGTTTACTCTGAGCTCAACATAATTTGCGTGTTCATGCATGGAAAACAGAGCCGGTATGTTATGTAAGTGCGGAGGATGTACCAGGTGAAAAGTGGCATTTTTTTTAAACTGAAAATAAATTGAATTCTCAGGCAGGTGACAACGCCAACACAATTATCAACAGAGGGTCTGATGGCTACGTGGGAAGAAAAGAAACATTCTTCTATCCAGCTAAAGTTGCCCTGGTAGCCATGGTGACTTTAGTGACCTGGTGATAAAAGGGAAAAGCATTGTGACAGAGCACCTGCTCCACCAGTTTGATGATGACGTGTGTGTGTGTGTGTGTGAGGGTGGGTCAGTGGTAGGGGGAGTTTCCGGACTGGATGACTGCTAAAGGCATGTCTGAAGGCAATAAGGCCTTCATCATGAACATTGAAACTGAAAACTGTAAAACAACTACAAGGCTTAGTTAGTGTCTTTAAAGTATGATGAGAGGCCTTCAGCTATTGGGTACTTGCAATTTTCAACTAGGATAATACGGAATTCTGAAATTAAGCTTACAGCATCCCTGGCTCATTCAGGCCTTTACAAATAGGGACTCTGTGATCTGCACACACTACTCAAAAAGATATGGAGATATTAGGCAAGTATGACTGACAAGCTGAATGACATTTTCTTGTCAAAATGGTCCTAATCTGCTGCATCTCATATCACGTCAGAGATAATGCAAGATTTAATGGTAAAACTAAACTCCAATTCACTTGGGGGAAAAAAAAGACAACCTCTTTTGATGTATACTGGGGAACATTGCCAGATACATATCTGATGAAATATTCTTTGTTTACACACTAAAACAATCAAAGTGACAATGTAAAGTCTGGTGAGCTTCAAGTACCCGCAGCGGCTACTCACAGGAATGATGGGGTCTGTTGCAGGCACAACAGATTAGGAAATTGATTCTATTATTTTAGGTGTTTGCTATAGAAAGTAGTGGAGGGAATTACCAGGGACTCCACAATAAAATGATGTTATGATCCCGGGCTCTCAATACAAAGATTTTCATGTATTGCAATTTAATTCTGTATTTTATTACTTGAAAAGTGGAGGAGAGAAATAAATCAAAACTGAGTGTCATTATAAACAATGCTGCACATCATCTTTCTGACACACCAACAGTGAGGACTTCAAGCCAACGGCTTACTCAGCAGAAGTGTGTCAAGAATTGAGACAGGGGGCTCCTTTAATAACAAACGGCATAACGCCACAAAAAACAGAAGTTTTCTTTTCTTAATTGTCTTTCTTTTAAGTTATTCTAGTGTGTGTTCAGACCATAGTGTTGTGTATGCGTGTGTATATTATATCTCTCTATTATAAAAAAAAATCTTGGGAGGGAGACGAGACGTGATCTTCTCGGGAAGACATTTTGACGTCACGTGAGAGACACTTTAACATCACGCGAGACAAAGCAGTGAGGCAACATTTAAAACAAGTTCACGGACGTCTAACACAGCAGTTGTTGGAATGCTTTTGGCAGAAAATCTTCATGTGCTCCCAGCTCTTAAATCAACAAAAAGCGACAAACAGAACCCGCAAATCGCCAGCAGCAGCAAACCAGCAGATGACTGTGCGTTCAGCCACCCCCCCTTCACAATGTGAGCAACGTTATATGTCCTGCGAGAAAGAGATTTAACCACGCCTGTGGCGGGAAATAATGGACAAATACTGTTTTTACAAAAGTTTTAAAGTGAAAATAATGCATATATAACAATACCTCTGAGGCTAAGGATCTGCGCTGGTATCCTGAAGGTTGCCGGTTCGAATCCCCGTCACTGCCAAAAAGAGATCCTACTCTGCTGGGCCCTTGAGCAAGACCCTTAACCTGTAATTGCTCCAGGGGCGCTGTACAATGGCTGACCCTGCACTCTGACCCCAAGGGGTATGCGAAAACTAACAAATTTCTAATACAAGAAATCGTATAAGACGAAATAAAGAACAAAAAACAAAAAAAAAAAATACCAATGAAAATAATCTCCTTAAATTGTATATCCGGTGAACCAAACTCGGGGGTGGGCGAGCAAAGCCCCTATATATATATATATATATATATATATATATATATATATATATATATATATATATACATATATACACACACACACATACATACATACATACATACATACATACATACATACATACATACAGTCATATGAAAGTGTGGGAACCCCTCTTAATTCTTTGAATTTTTGTTTCTCATTGGCTGAGCTTTCAAAGTAGCAACTTCCTTTTAATATCTGACATGCCTTATGGACACAGTAGGATTTCAGCAGTGACATTAAAGTTTATTGGATTAGCAGAAAATATGCATCATAACAAAATTTGACATGTGCATAAATGTGGGCACCCCAACAGAGAAATGACATCAATACTTAGTTGAGCCTCCTTTGGCCTCTCGACGCTCTCCTCCTATAGCCTGTGATGAGTGTCTGGATTCTGGATGGAGGTATTGTTGTCCATTCTTCTTACAAAATCTCTCCAGTTCAGTTCAATTTGATGGACAGCCTGCTTCAAATCATCCCATAGATTTTCGATGATATTCAAGTCAGGGGACTGTGACGGCCATTCCAGAACATTGTACTTCTCCCTCTGCATGAATGCCTTTATAGATTTTGAACTGTGTTTTGGGACATTGTCTTGTTGGAATATCCAACCCCTGCGTAACTTCAACTTTGTGACTGATGTTTGAACATTATCCTGAAGAATTTGTTGATATTGGGTTGAATTCATCCGACCCTCAACTTTAACAAGGACCCCAGTCCCTGAACTGGCCACACAGCCCCACAGCATGATGGACCCTCCACCAAATTTGGCTGTGTTTTTCTTGGAATGTGGTGTTCTTCTTCCGCCATGCAAAGCGCTTTTTGTGATGACCAAATAACTCAATTTGTGTCTTATCAGTCCAAAGCACTTTGTTCCAAACTTAATCTGGCTTGTCTGAATGAGCATTGGCATACAACAAGCGACTCTGTTTGTGGCGTGAGTGCAGAAAGGGCTTCTTTCTCATCACCCTACCATAAAAATGTTCTTTGTGCAAATTGCGCTGAATTGTAGAACGATGTACTGATACACCATCTGCAGCCAGATGTTCTTGCAGGTCTTTGGAGGTGATCTGTGGGTTGTCTGTCACCATTCTCACAATCCTGCTCATATGCCGCTCCTGTATTTCTCTTGGCCTGCCAGACCTGCCGGGTTTAACAGCAACTGTGCCTGTGGCCTTCCATTTCCTGATTCCATTCCTTACAGTTGAAACTGACAGTTTAAACCTCTGAGATGGCTTTTTGTAGCCTTCCCCTAAACCAGGAGACTCAACAATCTTTGTGTTCAGATCTTTGGAGAGTTGCTTTGAGGATCCCATGCTGTCACTCTTCAGAGGAGAGTCAAAGGGAAGCACAAGTTGCAATTGACCACCTTAAATACCTTTATATCTCATGATGGGACACACCTGTCTATGAAAGCTTAATGAGCTCATCAACCAATCAACATTGAGCAGTGACAGGCATTCAAATCAGCACAATGACAAGGGGACCCACATTTGTGCACAGCCGGTTTTTCACATTTGATTTAATTTCATACAACTAAATACTGCGTCACTAAAAATCTTTGTTCGGAAAACACCGCAGTACTCTGATGTTCCTAGGAAATGAAAGACATACCACTGTTATCTTTATTGTTGAAAGGAGAGTCAATTATTATACAGGCTGAGAGGGGCTCCCAAACTTTTTCATATGACTGTATATATATATATATATATATATATATATATATATATATATATAAAATCCATCGTCTGTCTGTTTTTCACAAGAAAACTACTTCTATAATTTGCTTGAACATTCTGGTTGATTCTGCAACTTCTCTCATCGTGCTAAGTTTCATAGTTCACTTGCGGCACCAATTTATTTGCACAAATACGAGAGAGAGGCTGCGGGCAGAGGGGAGGGGAAAGCGGGTGGGGTGGTCCTCCTCACTCACGCGCCAGCCTCGGGACTTACCTTACCTCCACTTAGCTAGCGAACGAGAGAACTACTTAACGGATTTAAACTGGGTTTTTTTCTAGAATTTGCCTGAACATTCCGGTTGATTTTGTGACATCTTTCATCACACTTAGTATCAGAGTTCGCTTGCAGGAGCAATATATTTGCGCTTATCCTATACAGGGGATTCAGGCCGAGGGGAGGGGGAAGCGTGACATCAGGAGTGGGGAGCCGGTCTATCTCTACATTCTGGAGTGCTCCTTGCCTCTGCTTAGCTAGCGATACAGGTCTGTTTATTGATTTTTAAAGTTTGTCCTGTTTCACTACTACGTAGGTGGAACCATGCAGCAGGATGGCTAGTGTGTCTATACATTTTTGCATTTATTTAAGGGGCTACTAAAAAAAGTCAAATTTCCCTCTAGGAACAAAGTTTTATTGATCCAAAAGAACTAAATTGAAATTACAGTCGACCCTTGATATACAACCGGCCTGACATGCGAACAACTTGATTTACGACCAAAATTTTTGTTTTGAATTACGACCAACATCTTGCGTTACGACCTGAATGCAGTCACGTGTATCCGCTTGCGTGATTGTAAACAAACAGCCGAGAGTGTTCGTAAGCGTCAGTCGGAGCCCAGATACATGTATTTGTGGACGTAATTTCGGTCAGTGCAGTGATTTATATAATTTATTTCGATAATTGCTAAGGAAGGAAGAGAAGGTAACGAAGGAAAAGAAAGTGATCACAATCGAAACGAAGAAGGAAATTGTGTGGAAATATGAGAGTGGTGTTCGTGTGACCGATCTCGCTAATATGTACAGCATGTCGAAATCCACCATCTCGACAGTTTTACAAAGAAATGATTTGTATAAGGAGGCTCCTTCCAAACAATAACCACCTTCCATTTCATTCTCCTCCTCCTCCCTTCCTACAGCCCAAAGATGTCAAATTAAATGATGAGTACAGTATGAAATTGTTGTTTCTGGTAGGCTAGGCACTTTTTATAACTTTTTGGTTAGTACATTAGAAAAAGTATTGGTGTTTTGGTAAATTATGCACATTATACAACCCTTTTTTATTATGAAAAGGTTAAGTAAGTGTTGCTGTGGGAGGTTCGGAACGCATTATGGGTATTTCCATTATTTCTTATGGGAAAAATAGTCTTGACTTACAACCAACTTGAGTTACAACCAGCCCTCGTGAACGAATTGAGTTTGTAAGTCAAGGGTCCACTGTATATGCAAAAAACTGATCAACCTGTTGCATCTAATAACAAGAACTGTTCACTTGTTAAATTCACCGATTAAATATTGTTTCACAAATAGATTTCAAGCATGTCAGAATTCTCCATAGTAAGGGTTCATGTGCATACGTCACACAAACCTCTGAGCATTACATCTAGTTGGGTTACCGAGAGAGTCCTTGTGAAGTGAGCTCTTATGTTAGAATTAAGAGCTGTCAACCAATAACTCAGATAGTGTTTTGCACTTAAAATATCCCATTTCTGAACTGTGCTGTTCGACTTATTAAGCTTTCATGCACAAGTAAAACATACTGGGCACTACTTGCTTCTCAAATGCTGAAGACATTAAGATGTGGGATCTCTGTAATCATAAAATCCTGGAATGCTCCGCGGGCCCCCTCCTCAAGCTACAGTTTTTGTTGGGTTTCTTGGCGTTTTGTGAGTCACGTGATATTTTCAGCTTGTCCTCCGAATTCTTTTACCTTTGTGTGACTCAAAGACAAGCAATGGAGCAGAACATACAAGCAGACCCGCATGTCTGTCATTGCTGTTGTCTCAGTATGGCTTCACATGACAGCGTGCCAACAGCATGAACGTTTTTTAACCAGAAGGCTGGACAATTGTGAGGTCTTGGATCTGCTGCTGAAGAGCCATCCTCTGCTGGCGAGGTTTCTAAGAAGGATACTTTCGTACTAAATGATTTCATAAACACAACAGGGGAAACTGGTTGACCCCAAACAATTTTTACTCAGCCAAAGTACTGTGTATTTTGAAAATGACACAATATTGGCTCACAGGAAGGTTTTCCGTCTGCTGCACATCATACTGCACCTAACCTACATTTGGATGTATTTGACTGTTGATGTTCTCTTACCACATGTGCATTCATCCTGGGTTATGCTGAATCTCTGAATTTGTTATTTTTACACCAGAAAAGCTTTTACACAAAGGGCCAAACTGTTAGTAGGGTGCTGTACAAGGGGATTTGGCCTTAAAAGGCACATGAACATCAGCAGGATGGAAGCAGGACCACCATGTGGTGCTGACGCAATGAGAAGATTATCTCAGGTGGCATTTTGGTCAGGACAGCACTTTCATGCAAAAGTCTTATTTTTTAACATTATGAAATAATAATGCAAAAACAAACGTATGTACCCTAAGTGTTAAATATACCATATATCAAGTGCCTAATTTATATACTGCCCTTAAGAACTAAAAAACATTTCCATTTTCAAGAACTACAATTCACACCACATTGTCTCACTGCAAACATCCGAGACATCAAAATGGCACACGTCAGTAACTGATATTACCTTTCAGTTCCCTGATCTTTTTACATATCATTGTCCTGCCTTGCAACTGACAGGTGATATTTTACTGAGCACATAAAAAGAAAAAACAAATGAAACCAAGACAAATAAAAATAAACGTAACTACCAAATCCTAATGATGGAGAAGAATCAAAGTTGCAAAAATAAGCAAGAGAGTTCAAATTGGAACGAAACTCACAAGAACACATCAAATAACTAAAGGAGCCCCCCAAGCTAACCTTCTATCCCATGGATCGGGACCCTTCAAGCCACGCCCCCTAGAAATTCAGGATGCATCGTTAACAATGAATCTCAAACTGGCGGCAAAGGGAAGACCTAAAAATAGCAGTCAAGAAGTTATAGTTTACAAAATAAAACAACACCCGCCAATGATGATAAGCGTGTTGTGTATACTTTGTCACTTTGCAAAATTCTGTTTTTTTCTAGAATGTTCTTTGGGTGAAAGTCACAGGTACAATGCCTGTTAAATGTCTCTTAAGATTTCGTTACAAAGGCCAGGCGCCTTTTCGCTTACAGGGCACAGGGCACAGTCCACATTACGCTTAGAGAAGTGTGCAAGATTAGTGGAACAACAGAGTTTCATTTCGCAAATTTCACCATCACAAAACTCAACAAAAACAAGCATCTGGGTCAAACAGAAGCAGCGTAGAAGTTTTTACCGTATAACTCGGGTCTTGAGACCCAAAAAATCGCTCATAAAATCAGACCCCGACTTATACACCCGTTCAAAAATGTGACACTTCTTGCCTCCTCCGATCTCACACCAGTTTCTCAGACGCATCGAATTTTCTTGCAGCAGCGCAGTTACCAATTTTTTTGGCCACTTCAACGACGTTTAATTTAAAACCAGCTTCGTATTTTCTTCTGATCGAACTCTCCATCGTAGATAAGGGATGCTCTTACGATAAAGATGTACGAGGGTGTGAGATACAAAAAACACAAAACAGGGCAAATGTCGCTCTGGAATAGCTCGGGTATCACCGTGTGGGCACGCAGGTACAATAGAGGGGGGGGGGGGTTAGGAGCACACGCTGATACAGCGCATAGCCACACCCACATAGAAAAAAAGGCAGTGTGCTCCATGGTTACTCTCTCAGGTGGGCGGGCGTTAGCATATCATAATCTCTTGGACCAATAGCGTGAGTTTTCCACATTCGACTTATATGACTGATATTATAAAATACAGTGGTACCTCGGTATACATCCTTAATCTGTTCCAGATCCTTTGACTTATACCAAACAGGACGTTTACCAAACAAATCTTTCCCATAAGAAATAAAGGGAAAATGATTAATCCATTTCCATGAAAAAAAATTCCTATTGTTATTGGCATATTATACATTGATGGGGTAGTATAAAATAATTTAAACACTGCTTAGTACTAAAATACATAAATACAAAAGCAATTAGATGAAATTAATGAAAATTTAACCTCACTTTACTTTTTAATAACATCTTTGTTTTTCATAATCGTAGATACCATCGTTCTCGGCGTACGGTATGCAGCAGCCATGCTCTTGATTACGCATGCCATCTTCATACATTTCAACGATCAATTCAAATTTACGTGAACACACACAAAATCACATGAAAATTCACATAGAGTTATAGCACGGGTTGTTCACTGAATGCTAGAAACTGGCGTACTGACGCTCGTGGGCTGTCGTGGCTTTCTCTCCAGAGAGGTAAACAAGGGTAGTGCGCGATGTTCTAGCACGCGAGTCGTATTCCAAACAAAGGTCGTATACCAAGCAAAATTTTTCGCATCCAAACAGGACGTATACCAAGTTGGACTTATTCCGAAGTACCACTGTACCAGAAATTATACCGTAAAAATCAAGCCCCAACTTATCCGAGAGTATATATGGTACATGTATGTTTTTTAAGTCTATTTTGCATATTTTATTAATTTTAAACTAATCCTTTTTTAATACAATTTATTTTTGTATAGCCCAAAATCACACAAGAAGTGCCGCAATGGGCTTTAACAGGCCCTGCCTCTTGATAGCCCCCCAGCCTTGACTCTCTAAAAAGACAACGGAAAAACTCCCCAAAAAAAAATAAAAAAAAACTAGTAGGGAAAAATGGAAGAAACCTTGGGAAAGGCAGTTCAAAGAGAGCCCTTTCCAGGTAGGTTGGGCGTGCAGTTGGTGTCAAAAGAAGGGGGTCAATACAATACAATGCAGTACACAGAACAGAACAAATTCTCAATAAAAATGTTAGAAGTACGGAGCAGGATTTAACAGTAGATGATATCACATAAGAAGATTTGGATATGCAGTGGACCCTTGACTTACGAACTCAATTCGTTCACGAGGGCTGGTTGTAACTCAAGTTGGTTGTACAGTAAGTCAAGACTATTTTTCCCATAAGAAATAATGAAAATACCCATAATGCATTCCGAACCTCCCACAGCAACACTTACTTAACCTTTTCATAATAAAAAAGGGTTGTATAATGTGCATAATTTACCAAAACACCAATCCATATTACTAACCGAGAATAAACCGGATATGGATGCAGGTGCATGGCATGCCCATGGACGCAGGAGACATAGTGCGCTGGCACCGACAGCTCAACTAACGGAAATACGAAATAAAGCAACGAGCACAGACAATACGGAACCCTAACCGTCCACACTACACAGCATAGTCAAACCCGACATAGTACGGAAGGTGCGGGCGCCTACAACGCGCATCTAACACACTGCAGGCAGACCCCCGAGATGATACAGAAGCCCCAGAGATACGGACTCCACAGCATATGTGAATCACATTACAGTAATACAATAATATGAGTACTCACAGACAAAATAAACACAACAGGCTTCGGCGTCCCACCCCACAATCAAACCGGAGAGAGTACGGCGTCCCCAAACATCCACAAAACACAGCATAGTCAAACCTGAGATAGTACGGAGGGCGCATGCGCCTACAACGACTATTACATGAAACACACACACGGCACCGGAGGTATAATATTAGCTCAACTAACGTAAATAAGCGCCTACAACGCATCACGGCTCAAAAACAAAGGAGCTCAACTAACGTAAATAAGAAATGAGGCAACGCGCCCGTAGGTAACGACACAGCCACACAAGAAAAGAGGATTCAGCCCCCCGCCCCAGAGTGAAACGGGAAAAAGTACGGAGTCCACAAAGGTCCACCAAACACAGCATAATAGTACGGAAGGCGCGAGTTAGTACGAAAGCCGAAGGCGACAAACAACGTGTAATAAGAATAAACAAACGCTCCGTTTTAAACGTACGTCATCCTCACACGTCCAAACTATACAGCATAAGTGAATCACATTACAGTGATGCATTATTAAGAGTACAACCACAGAAACCGCTCCGTGTTAACAGTAAGTGCAATTATTCATATTACTAATGGTAAACAACGGAGAACTAATGGAGTCACGATCACGGCTCCAAAACTATACAGCTCCACTAACGGAGCTACAAACACGAGCCCGCATGGACAAAAACAATAGACGTCGGCGCCTACAACGCGCGTCTGAAACCACGGAAGCAAAACTGTCTCGGCTCCAAAACCAAACAGCTCAACTAAGGGAGCTACAAACATATCTCATACATTCATCAATGTATTTCGGGTTACCCAACACCAGGGGTAGGCAAGCGAAGCGAGCAGGGGGCAGAGCCCCCTTGTAATTTTTCTAATGTACTAACCAAAAAGTTATAAAAAGTTCCTAGCCTACCAGAAACAACAATTTCATACTGTACTCACCATTTAATTTGACATCTTTAGGCTGCAGGAAGGGAGGAGGGGGAGAATGAAATGGAAGGTGGTTATTGTTTGGAAGGAGCCTCCTTATACAAATTTTTTCTTTGTAAAATTGTCGAGATGGTGGATATTGACATGCTGTACATATTAGCGAGATCGGTCACACAAACACCACTCTCATATTTCCGCACAATTTCCTTCTTCGTTTCGATTGTGATCGCTTTCTTTACCTTCGTTACCTTCTCTTCCTTCCTTAGCAATTATCGAAATAAATTATATAAATCACTGCACTGACCGAAATTACGTCCACAAACACACGTATCTGGGCTCCGACTGACGCTTACAAATGCTCTCGGCTGTTTGTTTACAATCACGCAAGCGGATACACGTGACCACAATCAGGTCGTAACCCAAGATGTTGGTCGTAAATCAAAACAAAAATTTTGGTCATAAAGCAAGTTGTTTGCATGTCAGGCCGGTCGTATATCAAGGGTTGACTGTATTTAGAGTCCTGGAGACCTCATCCATCAAGCTGCCTCCCCCCATTTGGCCAATGTTTTCACACTTTTTCCCAAAAATAATATTTATTATTAGGCCCACTGTTCTGAGGATGTAGCGTATCATGGGAGTATTTTATTATCAACTCTGTATCACTGTATACTGCATGTGAATTAAGTGTATTGACTCATACCTAGTAACTAATAACCAATATTTGGAGAATGAATCAAACAGCAAAAATGTTCAGATGGCCGCATTTTACACACTGATCCTCAGTGCAAACAGCTCAGATGTCAAGGGGAAGCTTGTCCCACCCACTGGTGAGTGAAACAGCACACACATGAAGAATGATAATGTGAATCTTTTACTAGCTGAAGTAGACATCTTGCCTGAAGAAGGGCATACTGTAATCTTTTGCATTAGCCAATCAAAGGGGTCATTTTGCTTGACTTCTCTCTAGCTGAAGTAGAACAACTCTAGCGTCCTGCTCAGTCATTACTGCTGCAACCCTCAGCAAGAAAAGTGGATTACAAAAAGGGATAAGCAGATATCACTCTATTTAGCCTGGGCAGGCTTAAGACATTTAATACCTGCTCTCGATGATGACACAGTGCCCTCCATAGTGTTGAGGACAAAGACACTTTTTTTTTTTTTTTTTCTTGATTGCCCCCTTTGCTCCACAGTTTGAACTTAAAAATCAAACAATTCAGACATTGTGATTAAAGTGCACATTGCAGACTTTCATTTAAAGGGATGTGAAGACATTGCGGTCACACAACACTTTTTCAGCACGGTGTCCCTGTTTCAAGGCACTATTTGGTGGTTGGACATGACAGTAGCAGGCCCGTTAAAACCGCCATATTTAGGACTGTGTCACATATCCCTTCACATGCAAAAGCTGCTTAAAGTCTGCGATTCACAGACATCATCAGGTGTGGAGGATCCTCACTAGAGGACTGATTGAGATAATTTGTGTTAGGTAGAATGCCCAGTGGGGGCTGGCTTCGGTGGTCTCCAGCCCTCTGGCATTTTTTTTTTTTGGTTTGTTTTTTCTGTCCTCCTGGCCATCGGGCCCTACTTTACTCTTTGTTACTTAGCATTGCATAATTTGATTTTTTTAATATTTATTCATCTTGTAAAGCACTTTGAGCTACGGCATTTGTATGAAAATCGTGCGACAGAAATAAATGTTGTTGTGATGCTCTGCCAAGCCTCTGGTGCGGCCATCTTCAGCTCCTGCTTGTTTCGGAGGGCTTGTCCCCTTAAGTTTTCACTTCAGCACATAGAAGGCCTGCTCAATTGGACTGACTTGGCCATTCAAGAATTTTCCATTTTTTTAAGCTTTTAAAAACGTCTGTGTGGCCTCAGCAGTTAGTCTGGCTCATTATCTTGTTGTAGGATGAACAACATCCTTTACTAGAACTCAAGCAGATCAGATGTTTTTACACACCTCAGAATTCATTGTGCCGATGCCATCAGCAGTTCCATCATCAATGAAGAGAAGTGTGCCAGGACCTGTGCCAGCCATACACGCCCAAGCCACAACACCTCCAGCAATATCATGTTTAACAGATGAGGTGGTCTACTTTGAATCTCGGGCAGGTCCTTTTGGTCTCCACACTTTGCTCTTTCCATCACTCTGACGCAGCTTCTTCTTTGTCTTATGCGTCCACAGGACCTTTTCCCAGAATTCTGCAGGCTCTTTGAAGTCCTTTTTCACAAACTGTAATCTGCCATCCTGCTTTGTGGTGTGTATCTTACAGTGTGGCCTCCTCTGTGTTTTTGCTCATGAAGTCTTCTACTGATAGTCGTCTCTGACACACACACACACATATATATATATATGACCCCTGAAGACTGTGCATGATCTGTCAGACAGGCGTTTGGGGCTTTTTCTTTACTATGGTGGGAATTCATCTGTCTTTAGCAGTGGAGGTCTTCCTTGGCCTACCAGCACTTCTCTGTGATTACTGAGCTCACCAGTGTGTTCTTTCCTCTTCATGTTATTCTAGACAGTTGGTTTTGGTCATCCTAAGGTCTTACTGATGTCCCCAATGGTTTTATTCTTTAGCCTCATGATGGCTGCTTTGACTTTCATTGGCACAGCTCTTGTCCTCATGTTGAACAATGGCAGCTACAGACTCTAAAGGGCAGAAGCAGGCTGAGGTGTCTTATGAAGCCAAGAAACACACCTGAGGAATCACAAACACCTGTCCTGCCAATTGTCCCAAACATTGTGCAGCCCTGTAATGGGGAGGGGGGGCAGGGGCATGTAGAAAAAGTGTGGTGTGACCAAAATGTCTGCAAATCCCCTTAAATGAGAGTCTGCAATGTGCACTTTAATCACATCTGAATTGTCTGATTTATAGTTTTACACTGTGGAGCACAGGGGGGAGAAATTGAGGAAAAATCTGTGCATGTCCCAAACATCACGGAGGGCGCTGCATATCTACAGTTAGGTCCATAAATATTTGGACGGAGACAACTTTTTTCTCATTTTGGTTCTGTACATCACCACAATGAATTGTAAATGAAACAACTCCGATGCAGTTGAAGTGCAGACTTTCAGCTTTAATTCAGTGGGGTGAACAAAACGATTGCATAAAAATGTGAGGCAACTAAAGCATTTTTTGAACACAATCCCTTCTTCATTTCAGGGGCTCAAAAGTAATTGGACAAATCGACTCAAAGGCTATTTCATGGGCAGGTGTGGTCAAGTCCGTCGTTATGTCATTATCAATTAAGCAGATAAAAGGCCTGGAGTTGATTTGAGGTGTGGTGCTTGCATGTGGAAGATTTTGCTGTGAACAGACAACATGCGGTCAAAGGAGCTCTCCATGCAGGTGACAGAAGCCATCATTAAGCTGCGAGAACAGAAAAAACCCATCGGAGAAATTGCTACAATATTACGAGTGGCAAAATCTATAGTTTGGTACATCCCGAGAAAGAAAGCAAGCACTGGTGAACTCAGCAACGCAAAAAGACCTGGACGTCCACGGAAGACAACAGTGGTGGATGATCGCAGAATCATTTCCATGGTGAAGAGAAACCCCTTCACAACAGCCCACCAAGTGAACAACACTCTCCAGGGGGTAGGCGGCGTATCGATATCCAAGTCTACCAAAAAGAGAAGACTGCATGAAAGTAAATACAGAGGGTGCACTGCAAGGTGCAAGCCACTCATAAGCCTCAAGAATAGAAAGGCTAGATTGGACTTTGCTAAAGAACATCTAAAAAAGCCAGCACAGTTCTGGAAAAACATTTTTTTGGACAGATGAAACCAAGATCAACCTCTACCAGAATGATGGCAAGAAAAAAGTATGGAGAAGGCGTGGAACAGCTCATTATCCAAAACATATCACATCATCTGTAAAACACAGTGGAGGGAGGCAGTGTGATGGCTTGGGCGTGCATGGCTGCCAGTGGCACTGGGACACTAGTGTTTATTGATGATGTGACACAGGACAGAAGCAGCCAAATGAATTCTAAGGTGTTCAGAGACATACTGTCAGCTCAAATCCAGCTAAATGACGTCAAACTGATTCATGATACAGATGGACAATGACCCAAAACATACAGCCAAAGCAACCCAGGAGTTTATTAAAGCAAAGAAGTGGAAAATTCTGGAATGGCCAAGTCAGTCACCTGATCTTCACCCAACTGAGCAGGCATTTCACTTGTTGAAGACTAAACTTCAGACAGAAAGGCCCACAAACAAACAGCAACTGAAAGCCGCTGCAGTAAAGGCCTGGCAGAGCATTAAAAAGGAGGAAACCCAACATCTGGTGATGTCCAGGAGTTCAAGACTTCAGGCTGTCATTGCCAGCAGAGGGTTTTCAACCAAGTATTAGAAATGAACATTTGATTTCCAGTTATTTCATTTGTCCAATTACTTTTGAGCCCCTGAAATGAAGGGATTGTGTTCAAAAAATGCTTTAGTTGCCTCACATTTTTATGTAATCGTTTTGTTCACCTCACTGAATTAAAGCTGAAAGTCTGCACTTCAACTGCATCTGAGTTGTTTCATTTCAAATTCACTGTGGTAATGTACAGAACCAAAATTAGAAAAACGTGGTCTCTGTCCAAATATTTATGGACCTAACTGTATGCTTACTGTGAGTGCACTCAGCAGTCCCACCCCAAAATGCTTTGCACGCCTGTAACTGCTGCCGCTCACGCTTTCCATAAAAGGCTGAACAGGAAGCCAACACACAAGTTTCCTCGCTACATTCACTTATGTCAGCCCAACAGAGCTCTCGGTGGGCAAACACTGAATGTGCCACTTGGTTCAGCCACCACATACTTTACTGATGTCCATTCACAACCTAATTAAACGAATCCAGCCTAACTAACTGATTTGTAGCAGAACAGTCAAATTGATTTAGTCTTTAATCCATTTAGATTCTGTAAGACTAAGCACAATTATTTTTAGTGCTAATTATGGACTTGAAATCTTCCGTTCCCTTAGGGTTTATAACACAAAGCAGAAACTCAAACAAAATATCCACTTAAAGGGCCTTCATGTAACTTTATTAATTTCCTATTGTTACAAATATATAACAGCATCTGTGATTTCGGCTAAAGAGGCTGAATACTTTTATTTTACAGTATAAAGTTTCAAAGAACTATGGTAAAATATTCCCAATGCCTTCACAAAAGAAAGCAAAAGTAAATTAAAACAACTAAGAAAAGTCTTCCTGAAGACACTGTCAGCAAGGACATTTAAGTCTATAATGATGAAAATCAAGACATATTGTAAGTATTAAACATACTTAGCTCAAAACAAATGCACATTTTCTACATTACACATTAATAATTAAACTGCAGAATTCTCTGGTTTAGAACTTAACATGAAACAGCTATCAGGATAAGTTCCAATTTATTTACTACACTCGGAAACTTCTGCTTCAAAACTCGGGTCTTGCAATGGAGGAAACAGGAAACACAAGGCCAGAAGGAACTGGGCTGTGCGCTACGAGGGCAGCCCTGCTCACTGCGGCTCAGCTGCTGCTTCTGAATGTACAGGCGAAGAAAACGGACATTTCCTTAAGAGCCCAGGAACACGAAAACAGAGCTTATCACCGACAGACTCTTCTCTCCGTCTGACCGCGCATGTTGTATTTCTATAACCAAATTTGAATGTTCTTCTAACGCTGAACAAAGAAACAATCCAGCCTTGAATGTTACGTTTTGCTCAAGTTTTAAGGAATTCAAGAGCTAAAAACTCCCAACTATGATACAAATCTTAAAATGTGCAAAAATGACCCACTTTCCCTCAGATGCAGCAGTGTTGGCATAGCTGCTGGCCCAGGGAGGGGCACGCGTTTCACAAATTCTCTGGAAAAGTTGCAAACGTTAAACCCGAGGTCCTAATGCAGCTTCAGAGACTGTAAAGACACCCCACCAGCCAAAACATGCTTGAACTACAGTCTTTAAAAATAACGGATTATCTTCACAGAACATGTCTGCTGCTCTCCACCAAAAAAAATCGAATTTATTTATTTGGCGAAATCAATAGTGGAGTTGTGGTGATAATGGAGCACACATGTACTGCAAACTAGTGTGGGGTGGTATACCAGAAAATGGAAAAATGAGTGAAAATCCCAATTTTTTAAAACAGTACTATAACTGCATTCGGCTAATTTCCATATCAGAAGCGAGTCATGGCTTACCAGCACCTCAGGCTCTCTCAGATATCAGTAAAATCTGAGCTCCAAGGAGGAAAAGCTTTTTAAAATAAAATATGAATATCAAAGCACTCTAAACAGCAAGGGAGAGAGCTAGACACCCCCAACCCACAAAAAAAAAATATATACAATGGGGGAAATAAGGATTTGATCCCCTGCTGAATTTGTAAGTTTGCTCATTCACAAGGAAATGAAGAGTCTCTCATTGTGATGGTCGTTTCATTTTAATGGAGACCGAATATCAACCAAAAACCCAGAAAAATAAAAACACATTACATAAAAGTTATAAACTGATTTGCATGTCATTGAGAGAAATAAGGATTTGATGCCCTACAACCCAGCCAGAATTCCAGCTCCCAAAGAGTGCTTGATTGATTGTGCCACACAGCCAGTCAATCCCAGATACCCCTGATCTCAACTCGTGATGTGTATAAAGCCCACCTGTCCACAGAATCCATTTCTTCCATTCCAACCTCTCCACCACCGTGGGCAACACCAAAGAGCTGTCAAAGGATGTCAGGGACAAGACCTGCACAAGGCTGGAGTGGGCTAAAAGACCATCAGCAAGAAGCTTGCTGAGAAGGTGACAACTATTGGTGCGATTATTCGGAAATTGAAGAAATATAAAATGACCATCAGTTGCCCTCGGTCTGGAGCACCATGCAAGATCTTGCCTCATGGGGTGAGGATGATCATGAGAAAGGTGAGGGATCAGCCCAAAACTACATGGGAGGAGTTTGTTAATGATCTGAAGGCAGTAGGGACCACCACAGTCACCAACATCATCTTTGGTAACACACTATGCCGTAATGGATTGAAATCTTGCAGCGCCCCTGCTCAAGAAGGCACATGTACAGGCCCGTCTTAAGTTTGCCAGTGAGCATCTGGACCTGTAGTTTTGGCCTGATCTCTCACATTTCTCATGATCATCCTCGCCCCATGAGACCAGATCCTGCATGGAGCTGCACAGCGAGGGAGATTGATGGTTATTTTATAACAAATGTCATCTTCTCACCAAGCTTCTTCCTGATGGCCTTGTAGCCCATTCCAGCCCTGTCCCTGACGTCCATTGACAGCTCTTTGGTGTTGCCCACGGTGGTGGAGAAGTTGGAATGGAAGAAATTGGTTCTGTGGACAGGTGGACTTTATACACATCACGAGTTGAGATCAGGAGTATCTGAGATTGATTGATTGCCCCTGGGTTGTAGGGCATCAAATCCTTATTTCTCTCAATGACATGCAAATCAATTTATAACTTTGATGTAATGTGTTTTTTTTCTGGATTGTTGGTTGACATTCTGTCTCTGACGATTAAAACAAAACCACCATCACAATGAGAGACTCTTCACTTATTGGTAAGTGAGCAAACTTACAAATTCAGCAGGCAATCAAATACTTATTTCCCAAACTGTGTATATTTTATAAATATATACAGTTTAGGAAATATATATATATTACACACACATTCATGACATTCGCAGTCTGAATCACAATCTGATTGTATGGGTGGTTACCTACCAGGTAACGCTTGTGGTTGGTCTGCAAGTCAGCAAACATCCGCCACATTGCCCTCTTCAGTTGTGAGAAGCAAATCATAGAATGTTGCATAGTTTACTGTCAAATAATGTGAAGAGTATGTGACACGTGTTTCGCCCTTATTTGGGCTCTTCAGGCGTACACACTCACTGCACCCCCTCTCGGGATCGAACCTCAGACGTCAGCGACAGAGGCGAAGCGCCACAGCGTGTGGTTTGTTTATTTGACAGCAAGTAGATCGGGGTAATTACATTCATGACAATCGTAGTCTGAATCACAATCTGATTGTATGGGTGGTTACCTACCAGGTGTCGCGTACTCTTTGCATTATTTGACAGTAAACTATGCAACATATATATACAGTGCATCCAGAAAGTATTCCCAGTACATCACTTGTTCCACATTTTGTTATGTTACGGCCTTATCCCAAAATGGATTAAATTCATTTTTTTCCTCAGAATTCTACACACAACACCTCATAATGACAACGTGAAAAAAGTTTACTTGAGGTTTTTGCAAATTTATTAAAAATAAAAAAACTGAGAAAGCACATGTACATAAGTATTCACAGTCTTTGCTCAATACTTTGTCGATGCCCCTTTGGCAGTAATTACAGCCTCAAGTATTTTTGAATATGATGCCACAAGCTTGGCACACCTATCCTTAGCCAGTTTCGCCCATTCCTCTTTGCAGCACCTCTCAAGCTCCATCAGGTTGGATGGGAAGCGTCGGTGCACAGCCATTTTAAGATCTCTCCAGAGATGTTCAATCAGATTCAAGTCTGGGCTCTGGCTGGGCCACTCAAGGACATTCACAGAGTTGTCCTGAAGCCACTCCTTTGATATCTTGGCTGTGTGCTTAGGGTCGTTGTCCTGCTGAAAGATGAACCGTCGCCCCAGTCTGAGGTCAAGAGCGCTCTGGAGCAGGTTTTCATCCAGGATGTCTCTGTACATTGCTGCAGTCATCTTTCCCTTTATCCTGACTAGTCTCCCAGTCCACATAGCATGATGCTGCCTCCACCATGCTTCACTGTAGGGATGGTATTGGCCTGGTGATGAGCGGTGCCTGGTTTCCTCCAAACGTGACGCCTGGCATTCATACCAAAGAGTTCAATCTTTGTCTCATCAGACCAGAGAATTTTCTTTCTCATGGTCCGAGAGTCCTTCAGGTGCCTTTTGGCAAACTCCAGGTGGGCTGCCATGTGCCTTTTACTAAGGAGTGGCATCAGTCTGGCCACTCTACCATATAGGCCTGATTGGTGGATTGCTGCAGAGATGGTTGTCCTTCTGGAAGGTTCTCCTCTCTCCACAGAGGACCTCTGGAGCTCTGACAGAGTGACCATCGGGTTCTTGGTCACCTCCCTGACTAAGGCCCTTCTGCCCCGATCGCTCAGTTTAGATGGCCGGCCAGCTCTAGGAAGAGTCCTGGTGGTTTCGAACTTCTTCCACTTACGGATGATGGAGGCCACAGTGCTCATTGGGACCTTCGAAGCAGCAGAAAATTTTCTGTAACCTTCCCCAGATTTGTGCCTCAAGACAATCCTGTCTCGGAGGTCTACAGACAATTCCTTTGACTTCATGCTTGGTTTGTGCTCTGACATGAACTGTCAACTGTGGGACCTTCTATAGACAGGTGTGTGCCTTTCCAAATCATGTCCAGTCAACTGAATTTACCACAGGTGGACTCCAATGAAGCTGCAGAAACATCTCAAGGATGATCAGGAGAAACAGGATGGACCTGAGCTCAATTTCGAGTTTCATGGCAAAGGCTGTGAATACTTATGTACATGTGTTTTCTCAGTTTTTTTATTTTTAATTAATTTGCAAAAACCTCATGTAAGCTTTTTTCATGTTGTCAGTATGGGGTGTTGTGTGCAGAATTCTGAGGAAAAAAATGAATTTAATCCATTTTGGAATAAGGCTGTAACATAACAAAATGTGGAAAAAGTGATGCGCTGTGAATACTTTCCGGATGCACTGTATATCCATCCATCCATTTTCCAACCCGCTGAATCCGAACACAGGGTCACAGGGGTCTGCTGGAGCCAATCCCAGCCAACACAGGGCACAAGGCAGGAACCAATCCTGGGCAGGGTGCCAACCCACCACAGTGCACTGTATATACGGCATATCTAAATAAAATGTACATTAATGCACTCAGAACTCCAAAGAAAAAAAAACACCCCATAAATTCTCCCCTTCATGATTAGTGGATGTGTGCGGCCAGTGGGAGCAAAGCAACTGGGAACCCCGTGAACTGTCTGTCCTTTTCTGGTATCGTGTTGATACCAAGACAGAGGTGCAAAAGCTGGCATCAGAACTAAACTCAAAATTTTATTATCGATCCAACACAACTGCCAATGGCACCAAGGACTCCCGCTCTGTACAATTTTTTTTTTCTGTATTTTGAGAATCAGGTTTAAAGTTGGCTTAGAAACAGTTCACACATATAGCCACAAGCCATTCACTGTGACACACAATGCTCGACCAAGTCATTTGTATTCAGCAGCAGTGACTCCAAAATATTTACTGCTGCCATTATACAAATGTCAGATATTTAAGAACACAGCTTTCTTATATAAACATTCACAAATGAAAGGCGTGTGCTCGTGTTTGTTCATTCAAAACTGTGATGTGCCCAGCAGATGACTTTCTCCAGTATGTGAAATGAATTTAGCAAAATACACACTGCATACAAGATGTAGTATCGCTGAATTGTTCACATTTTCGTCTGCTTTAAAGGCAAATTTAAAATAAAGTGAATATTTTTATGCAACTATCCATCCATCCATCCATTGTCTCCCGCTTATCCGAGGTCGGGTCGCGGGGGCAGCAGCTTGAGCAGAGATGCCCAGACTTCCCTCTCCCCTGCCACTTCTTCTAGCTCTTCTGGGAGAATCCCAAGGCGTTCCCAGGCCAGTCGAGAGACATAGTCCCTCCAGCATGTCCTGGGTCTTCCCCAGGGCCTCCTCCCGGTTACACGTGCCCGGAACACCTCACCAGGGAGGCGTCCAGGAGACATCCTGATCAGATGCCCAAGCCACCTCATCTGAATCCTCTTGATGCGGAGGAGCAGCGGCTCTACTCTGAGCTTCTCACCCTATCTTTAAGGGAGAGCCCAGACACCCTGCGGAGGAAACTCATTTCAGCCGCTTGTATTCGCGATCTCGTTCTTTCGGTCACTACCCATAGCTCATGACCATAGGTGAGGGTAGGAACATAGATCGACTGTTAAATTGAGAGCTTCGCCTTGCGGCTCAGCTCCTTTTTCGCCACGACAGACCGATGCAGCACCCGCATTACTGCAGATGCCGCACCGATCCGCCTGTCGATCTCACGCTCCATTCTTCCCTCACTCGTGAACAAGACCCTGAGATACTTGAACTCCTCCACTTGGGGCAGGATCTCGCTACCAACCTTGAGAGGGCACTCCACCCTTTTCCAGCTGAGGACCATGGTCTCGGATTTGGAGGTGCTGATTCTCATCCCAGCCGCTTCACACTCCGCTGCGAACCGATCCAGAGAGAGCTGAAGATCACGGCCTGATGAAGCAAACAGGACAACATCATCTGCAAAAAGCAGTGACCCAATCCTGAGTCCACCGAACCGGACCCCCTCAACGCCCTGGCTGCACCTAGAAATTCTGTCCATAAAAGTTATGAACAGAATCGGTGACAAAGGGCAACCCTGGCGGAGTCCAACTCTCACTGGAAACGGGTTTGACTTACTGCCGGCAATGCGGACCAAGCTCTGGCACCAATCGTACAGGGACCGAACAGCCCTTATCAGGGGGGCCGGTACCCCATACTCTCGGAGTACCCCCCGCAGGATTCCCCGAGGGACACGGTCGAATGCCTTTTCCAAGTCCACAAAACACATGTAGACTGGTTGGGCAAACTCCCATGCACCCTCCAGGACCCTGCTAAGGGTATAGAGCTGGTCCACTGTTCCGCGACCAGGACGAAAACCACACTGTTCCTCCTGAATCCGAGGCTCGACTATCCGACGGACCCTCCTCTCCAGGACCCCTGAATAGACTTTTCCAGGGAGGCTGAGGAGTGTGATCCCTCTGTAGTTGGAACACACCCTTCGGTCCCCCTTCTTAAAGAGGGGGACCACCACCCCGGTCTGCCAATCCAGAGGCACTGTCCCTGATGTCCATGCGATGTTGCAGAGGCGTGTCAACCAAGACAGTCCTACAACATCCAGAGCCTTGAGGAACTCCGGGCGTATCTCATCCACCCCCGGGGCCCTGCCACCAAGGAGTTTTTTGACCACCTCGGTGACCTTATGCAACTAAAATATAAAATTTGATAATATTACATAAATAACAATCCATTATATTTATATAGTGCTTCTCTTGCTAGTCAAATCACTTTACATAGAGGGGAACCACTTCAACCACCACCAATGTGCAGCACCGACCTGGACGATGTGACGTCAGCCATTATTGCAGCAGTCCCCTCAGCACCCACTAGCTATCAGGTGGTGAGGGGTGACAGCGATAGTTAGGGGATGATTAGGACGCTAGAATGGAAGAGACTGTGATGGGCATTCGAGATACACATCAGGACATTGGGATACACACTCTACTCTTTACAAAAGATGCTCAAGGATCTTTAATGACCACAGACAGTCAAGTCTCATCCGAAGAACGGCTCCGTATTTGTGTCCTTGTCACTGCTCTGGGGCATTGGGATCCACATACAGACCACCAGGTACGTGCCCCCCGATGGCCTCACCAACACCTCTTCCAGCAGCACAAGCCTTTCCTAGCTGGTCTCCCATCCAAGTACTGGCCGAGCCCAAACTTGCTTTAACTTCATTCAGGTGGATGACTTCTTCTGAAGTGCAGGTGGAATGGCTGCTTATATTTCATTATTAGTTAGGAATCACTTTACCTGTACCTACACTCATTTTGTATTAATTCCTTTACTCACAGATTTACTTCATTTAAGATTTTAAATATTAGAGGAGGAAAGTAAGAAACCCACACCTTCCGGTGCATAGCTGGCATAGTCCTGGGCTAGCAACCCCAACAAATAAACTGAAGGTGCCAAATTTGAAACTCGAAGAAAGAAAACATTTTTAAACAAAAAAGGCTGCACCAGCCTCAAAAACAGATTGTGGTGATTTAATAAAGGCATAAAATGCAATAAATATTCCTCTGCAATTAAAATGTAACTGCTGCGACTTCTGCATTTGAAATTTCTGAACTGGATGAACCTCAAAATTCACTAAAGTCGTAAATACGGCATGCCTCGTTTTGTGAAGTGGTTTTGGCTGCGTTTGGGATTTTGTTTAAAAACCTTTAAAAGCTCAAATATGAATTGTTGGAACAAACCCAAAAACCAAATCAACATTTAAAACTAATGAGTGAAAGTTGTCCATAAAAATTCCTAAGAATCCCTCCATTCAATCTCAAGTTACACTCTCAGATCCCCAAATTTCCGCCAGGGAGACACAATTTTCTAAACTTTCTCAAAACATTTTCCAGATATCAAACCTTGTTTGTCCATTAAAAACCTCAAAAATCACTCATGAAAAACACACTTTCTCCACAGATGGAAAATGGAGAAAATACAAAAACATTCAAACTCTTATCTTTGCTTAGAGCCAAGGACTTCCTCTCTGTATGCACAGACGTACCACACGTGGCTCTCCTATCATCGGCCCTGTCAGACGTTTTCTTCCGTTTTTTGTAAATCTTTGTGTGTATTTGAGGTTAATTGTTGTTAGTTTAAAAATGTGTTGAGCATCTGTAAAAAAAAACCTCAAATAACCCCCTTGAGATAAACAACATACTTCAATATCGCTGTGAGCCGTGTCTACACAAGACAACGTGCCACTCTCATCAGCAATGGGCGCAGTATGACCATCAAAGAAATAAAGAGAGCCCTCCGCTCAATGTTTGGGACAAAGACTCATCCTTCCTTGATAGACTCCTCTGCTGCACGGTTTAAAATGACAAACCAGACAATTTAAAGTGCACATTGTCTACTTTCATTTAGGAGGATTTGCAGGAACTTCAGTCACACCATGTAGATATGACAACAGTTTTTACACAAGGTCCCCCAAAGAAATTATTATTATTATAATCGAGTTATTTTGTATGAGTTCTGACTAGCTTTCCCCCATTACTCTATAAAAGGCCGATGAGACTGCCTTTTCTTCTTCTGTTAAGTCACTGGGTAACTGATGTTCAGTAATATTTGACATTGGAAAAAAAATCAAATTCTCACTTAGACGATCTGATCAAAACTTTTTTTAAAACCTGGCAGGACCTCCTAATCAATAACATTTTAGAATAAGCATTCATATTGGGGGGAAGAGACTCCTTTCTTTCTTTACTACTCTTAACAATTTTATTCAGGATGTTGGCCTTCTCTCTCTCTCATGGGTGGGGCTCGACTTGATTTTAGTTATGTGAAGTTTGACTTGATTGCATAAAATGTTATATGCTTTTAACAAATTTAATAATAATAATAAAAAAGGCAGAAGAAACAACCACTGACACAATTTTCTGATATTACAAATTAAGCAAGTGTTTACTGGAAAAAGAAAAAAAAAAATCACAATTTCAAGGCATCCTTAATATTACGGAAATACAAATTATCGACTCCTGCTAAATAGATCATTTCCTTGTAACAAATATTTTATGAAAGGTTTCTCAGTTACTGTGCTCTATATCTCCTCTACAAAACATGACAAAAGAGCTGAATATTTTCCTATAAAGTACTGAATGGAAATTATGAAGTCCAACAAAAAGCGCCTTTCATTGAAGTTTCAACGCAGACATTCATAAACGGAAGGCTGTTTAACAACAGTAGCAACTGTCAGGAAAGCAAGGCTGAAAATCCAGAATGGTCAGGAGCACTATATGATGGATGGATGGATAGATGGATGGATAGATGGATAGATGGATAGATGGATGGATGGAAGGCACAGACAGACAGACAGATAGATAGAAGGCACAGACAGACAGACAGACAGAGACAGACAGATAGATAAAAGGCACAGATAGGTAGATAAAAGAGACAGACAGACAGACAGACAGGATAGGGAAGTATATACTGTATGGTCTTTAACAGAAGCCCAATAAATTATTATTTTTATGACAAACAAGCCACCTCACAAATACACATGTGAATGACTAAAAAAGAAAACTTCTGACCTGACTAAAGATAAGTCGGGGATCGATTTTACCGTATAATTTCTGGTATTATCAATCTACATGCTTCCGTTAGGTCAGATTATCTCAGGGCACAATGTGAGCTACCACAGCTATGCTGATGACACACAGCTGTATTTATAAATTGCACCTGATGACCCCGATTCTCTTGATTCACTAAACACAATGTCTAACTTGTATATCAGAATGGATGAATAGTAACTTTCTCAAGTTAAATAAAGAGAAAACTGAAATCTTAGTGATTGGCAATAATGGATACAATGAGGCTATTAGAAATAAACTGGATGCATTAGGATTAAAAGTCAAAACGGAGGTAAAAAGCTTAGGGGTAACTTGACTATAATCTAAATTTTAAATTGCATATTAAACAGATCACTAGGACAGCATTTTTTTCACTTAAGAAACATAGCAAAAGTTAGACCTCTTATTTCATTGAAAGATGCAGAGAAATTAGTTCACGCGTTTGTTTTCAGTCGACTAGATTACTGTAACGCACTCCTCTCAGGACTACCCAAAAAAGACATAAATCGTTTGCAACTAGTGCAGAATTCAGCTGCTAGAATCCTTACCAGGAAAAGAAAATACGAACACATTTCTCCAGTTTTGTTGTCACTACACTGGTTACCTGTGTCATTCAGGATTGACTTTAAAATTCTGCTTATGGTTTTAAAGCCTTAAACAATCTCGCCCTATCTTATATATCGGAATGTCTGACACCTTATATTCCAAATCGTAACCTCAGATCCTCAACTGAGTGTCTCCTTAGAATTACAAGAGCAAAACTTTAGTACTAGGGTGTTGTACCGTGTTAGCCATTATGAATGTTAGAGAAAAGCCAAGCAAAATGACACCTTTTATTGGCTAACTAGAAAGATTACAATATGCAAGCTTTCGAGGCAACTCAGGCCCCTTCTTCAGGCAAGATGTAATCACTTAAAAGAAGTGGTGAGGCGGCCTTCTGCTGTTATGCACCTAAAATCTGGAATAGCCTGCCAGTAGGAATTCGCCAGGCTGATACAGTGGAGCACTTCAAAAAACTGCTGAAAACACATTACTTTAACATGGCCTTCTCATAACTTTACTGTAATTTAAATCCCGATACTCTGTATATCCAATTCATTATAATAACTATTCATTCAAAATCTGTACTAACCCCTACTCTCTCTTCTGTTTCCTTTTCCGGTGTCCTTTTGGTGGTGGCGCAATCTACTCAAAGCACCATGATGTTCCAACAATGATGGCTGGATTAAAAGCCAGACGTCTGTATGACCATCACCATCAAGTGACTCCGTTGAGAACCCCAACTACAAAGAGGACTATTTCATTTATGTTAGGTAGAATGCCCAGACGGGACTGGGTGGTCTCGTGGCCTGGAACCCCTACAGATTTTATTTTTTTTCTCCAGCCTTCTGGAGTTTTTTTTTTGTTTTTTCTGTCCACCCTGGCCATCGGACCTTACTCCTTTTCTATGTTAACTAATGTTGTCTTATTTTAATTTCTTATTTTGTCTTTTATTTTTCTTTTCTTCATTATGTTAAGCACTTTGAGCTACGTTTTGTATGAAAATGTGCTATATAAATAAATGTTGTTGTTGTTATTTTATAATGACAGTCGTATAAGTCAAATGAGGAAAACTCACCCTGTTGGTCCAAGAGATTACGATATGCTACTACGCCCACCTGAGAGAGTAACCACGGAGCACACTGCCTTGTTTTTTTCTATGTATTGTGCCTACGTGACCATATGGTAATACCGAAACCATTCCGAAGCGACATTTGCCCTGATGTGTTTTTTGTATCTCACACCCGCATACACCTTTATCATAAGAGCATCCCTTATTTATGATGGAGCATTTGATCAGAAGAAAATATTGAGGTGGTTTAAAATTAAACATTGTTGAAGTGTTGAAAGAAACTGGTAACTGTGATGCTGCAACAAAATTCGATGTGTCTGAGAAACGGATGAGAGATTGGAGGAGGCAAGAAGATGTAAAAAAAAAAAAATATATATATATTAAGTGTTGTATTTTTGAACGGGCGTATAAGTTGGGGTTTGATTTTATGATCGATTTTTCAGGTTTCAAGACCCGACTTATACATGAGTATATATACGATAAGCGGTGGAAGAAGACTACGCTTAGGCTACTATAATGAGTCCTCCTTCTAGATTAACATGCCAGGGGCTCCTTACTGCTGGCCAGTAAATCTGAGGATGTCTACACGAAAGGCTCCAACTTCCACATGGCTTTAATTTACCATGAGACTTTTAAAAAGCCTCGTCACTGTAAGAACACCACGTATGGAATGTATATTCATAAAAAAGTGATGGTTAGACCATTCAAAAACTTTTCTAAGACCAAAGGAGGATTTTAAAAATTGGCACTAAATATAACTAGATGTCAAATGTAATGCTTTGAAAAACTGATTACATGCAACTGCACCACGCACATAAATATATTATATTTTAACCCGATATATTTGTAGGCCTTCTCCAAGCAGGCATAATTTCATAAAATCTTAAAACTGTTGAAACATAAAACCAAAACATTTTAATCCCCAACACTCATTAATCAGGTACATCCAGTTAGATTGGGAAGAACAAAAAAAATGTCACCATTTAACCTGCTCTTCAGGAGAGTGTGAATTTCGTTCACTTTAATCTCCATGACAAAAGCTGCTTTACATCTACCATAAGCTCAGCTAATACTCAAGGCTCCTGAAACTGATCTTACACCACAGTTAGCGGGGAAAATCCTTAGTCAGCCTGAACAAAAGTACCTGTCTGCTGATGCCCGCCGTCTAAACATAAATGCCACAGGAGCCTACTGCTTGAGTACAGAATGCAGAAATTGGAACTTAGGCTGAAAATCATCAAACCTACATACTTCAAAAGGCTGATTAAATTATTTGTCACAGTTAATTTGCAGAACATTCTTCAACAATAATGAATAACTGGAGACACCATAAAATTAAATGAATGAAAAAAAAAAAATTATTGTTTGTTGGACTTCCTACCATTTCACCTCGACAAAATGTAAATTACTGGCAGCAATTTGTCAGCTTCAGAATTAACACAACGGATAAATTAAATCATTTTACTTGTCCCATCATGAAATATTGTAAGACTTTGCTCAGATGACTACCTAGAGAATTTTTATTAACAAAGGCGCACCAAATTAAAAAAAAAAAAAAATGATCTATAATTTACCAAAATCATTTTTTCCTTGATAAACCTGTTTAAGACAATATCCTGCAGGGAAAAACCTACGCCTTTTTAATATGGCATATAGCAGGCAGACTATTTACTGTATCTGTCCGATGTAAACATGTACAGCTCACGAACAGGGACACTGACTGCATTTTAAGACGCTTCAATGTTCCGTTACTTTTGTTTTAAAACAAGGGGCTTGGCTGGAGATTCGTGGACCACACTAGAAGAGGACGACTATTTTTTGTCTGGAGGGCGTAACCTCCATGACGCAACAGATGGGGCTGAGCTTTATAGACATAGGGGTTTGAAGAAGTGACATACAATAATCAAAAACTTGTTTATCTTGAAATTCTCAAATACTAAAATTACTTTCTTTTTTTTATATAAACGATTTTATTTAAGGGCGGCACAGTGGCGCAGTGGGTAGCGCTGCTGCCTCGCAGATGGGAAACCTGGGTTCGATTCCTGGGTCCTCCCTGCGTGGAGTTTGCATGTTCTCCCCGTGTCTGCGTGGGTTTCCTCCCACGGTCCAAAGACATGCAGGTTAGGTGGATTGGCGATTCTAAATTGGCCCCAGTGTGTGCTTGGTGTGTGTGTGTGTGTGTGTGTGTGTGTGTGTGTGTCCTGCAGTGGGTTGGCACCCTGCCTGGGATTGGTTCCTGCCTTGTGCCCTGTGTTGGCAGGGATTGGCTCCAGCAGACCCCCGTGACCCTGTGTTCGGATTCAGCGGGTTGGAAAATGGATGGATGGATTTTATTTAACTTGACTCCTCTCTCTGTTTGTTTGTCTGGGTCAAATCTTGCAACTGATTTTAAACCCACTTTTGCAAAGTGAATTTCTTCAAATTTTGCTTACGTGTCCAGTATCAACGACAATACAATAATCCGTCAAAACCGATGCAATTACACATTTCTTTCACTATCTCCTAAATTAGAAACTTTGTTAAACAAAACCTGACCCATTTTCCTCACTTCCCACCTACCTCTATTCTGGAACAAAATATTGGTCAGTCCTGAGGACTCAGACAGCATCTCCGTAATACATAAAAACATTTTACAGTCCCTCCCTTTCAAAGATCCCAGAGTACAGTGGGAAAAGGATCTCTCACTTAGCATCTCAGAAAAGGAGTGGAAGGCAGCAATGCACAGAATTCACTGGAGCTCCAAATACAATACCAGCCAACACAGGGGGCAAGACAGGAACCAATCCCGGGCAGGGTGCCAACCCACTGCAGGACACACACACACAGCACACACTTGGGCCAATTTAGGATCGCCAAATGCACCTAACCAGCATGTCATTGGACTGTAGGAGGAAACCCACGCAGACACGGGGAGAACATGCAAATTCCTCGCAGGGAGGACCCGGGAAGCGAACCCGGGTCTCCTTAATGCAAGGCAGCAGCAATACCACTGCGCCACCCGTGCCGCCCTAGTTCTATCATTCAGATACTATTTTCTAGTTTGTTGTTTTTGAAGCAAACACAATTCTTCGTAGAAATCCAGTCGTGCCTCTGTTTGTGCACATATTTCTTGTGTGTTTTCTCGTTAAAGGCACGCTAATTAGCCAGCTGCACGAGAGAGAAATGTCGAAGCGAGCAGTATCAGATACCCTAACTACATCAAAAAAACTAAGAAACATAAGCTTAATTGCAAAATTGAGGGCACAACAATACTCCAGAGACTTTTACAAATCTGGACAACTTTTCTGCAGGTTTTGCCAGCATACCATAGACTGGACACGAAAAGGTACTTGCAATGACCACGTCAAATCTAAAACCCATCTCAAAAACAAGGAGAAATTAAGATCAAAAAGTGGTAACAACAGAGGAAACAAAAAAATCGTCAGATGCAGGACGCCAGTTTGTGTCCATGCGAGTCAGACAAACCCGCTCCAAAAAGTGACGAAGATTCATCCTTTCTGTATTAAGCATTGGAAACAGGGAGGCGCGCTGCCAGAAAATGAGAGCAGTCTTCGTGAAACTCGTTTGCCCCGTGTCTTTGAACGACATAGGGACGCCGTTCTTCAAAAGATTCGTGGCAAAAAAATATACGTTGTAGCTGATGAAACCACTGAGAGCCGAGACCGCATGGTTCTCATCATAGAGATAGCTGGGTAAACATTTGGCTGTATGGTAATTCTTTAATGTGAGCAGTTCTAATTGTACGGGATATATTTACTGTGAATCACTTAAACGATTAAATTATACAGGTATTTAACCAATATCAAGGACTTTGTTAAATGGTGCGACTCAAACCACCTACACCTGAACACCATCAAAACCAAGGAGCTGGTGGTGGATTTTAGGAGGACCAGGCCCCTCATGGACCCCGTGATCATCAGAGGTGACTGTGTGCAGAGGGTGCAGACCTATAAATACCTGGGAGTGCAGCTGGATGATAAACTGGACTGGACTGTCAATACTGATGCTCTGTGTAAGAAAGGACAGAGCCGACTATACTTCATTAGAAGGCTGGCGTCCTTCAACATCTGCAATAAAATGCTGCAGATGTTCTATCAGACAGTTGTGGCGAGCGCCCTCTTCTACGCAGTGGTGTGCTGGGGAGGCAGCATAAAGAAGAGGGACGCCTCACGACTGGATAAACTGGTGAGGAAGGCAGGCTCTATTGTAGGCACGGAGCTGGACAGTTTGACATCTGTGGCAGAGCGACGGGCGCTGAGCAGACTCCTGTCAATCATGGAGAATCCACTGCATCCACTAAACAGGATCATCTCCAGACAGAGGAGCTGCTTCAGCGACAGACTGCTGTCACCGTCCTGCTCCACTGACAGACTGAGGAGATCGTTCCTCCATCACATTATACGACTCTTCAATTCCACCCGGGGGGGTAAACGTTAACATTATACAAAGTTATTGTCTGTTTTTACCTGCATTGTTATGAATCTTTAATTTAATATTGTTTTTTATCAGTATGCTGCTGCTGGAGTATGTGGGATTAATAAAGTATATATCTGTCTATGTAATGTTGTGATCCTGCCAACTATACTAAAATTAATATCTATCTATCTATCTATCTATCTAAAAATCGATGGCTATTTAAATGGTTATCTGTAAAGGTAAAACTAAAAGCTGGCCCGTGGGCCAGGCATGGATGTTTAGAATTTTTAAAATCCTCGACAGGATTCTGGTCTATTATGAAATTTAAATCGTGGACACATTTTTACCCTCACGAGCCTGAACTGAGTCACTTTGACCCAATGTCTCTGCAAATTCATTTATTCTTTCCCGTAGAAAAATGTTATTAGTGAATGGCACTGGTGGCGCTGTGGTAGTGCTGCTGCTTTGCAGTAAGAAGATTGTGGGTTCGCTTCCCGGTTCCTCCTTGTGTGGATAGCGCTTTGAGTACTGAGAAAAGCGCTATATAAATGTAATGAATTATTATTATTATTAAATTAACAACAATGTTTTGGGGATTTCATAAATGTTTTGCCACGCGGTGACGAGGCACACAAGGTCCACATTTGACTCCTCCGTTATAAACTCGGCACCTACAAACCTGGGCAGAAGAGCAGGTGTCTCTCCTCAGATGCAACGAGCCCTTAAAAGCAGATCACGTGAAGTTAACCTTCATCTCAGAAGGATGCGTCAAACCAGTGACAGCTCTTACAATTCTGGAGGGCACTCGCCGTCTGTCCTACTGCCATCTCAGCATACAGCATCATGGGAGACCTGGGCTCCTACCTGATAAATGGAACTGCAAAATAAGGTTCAGGTGTGCTAGTGTGCAGTTTCATTAAAAGGAATGTAAAGTGCCATTTCATTATTGATTGTATTGTTGTAGCTGTTACTACTTTCTTACAGAGAGAAAAAATAAATAACAACGGTGAAAACTGAAAATCAAAAAAAATGAAATGGAATTTGTGAAAAAATAAAATGAATTCCATAGGGCCCTACGATCAGTAATGCAGGGGTCATTCCATGCCTTTGGTTTCTCTACTGGTGGTCCTAGACCTCTAAGAGCCACATTTCCAACATTAGAATGTAGGATGTCAGGGAGTACAAATATGACATTTTTTTGACCCTTTACTAAAGACTGAGCCCTGTCAGAACTCCTGAGGGTGAAAAAATGACAGATTTTAAATAAAAGAATGCGGGTATTGTTTAAAACTATTTGAAGGTCAGCGATTACGAATAGGATGTTATTTTTAATCCCTTAGCAAGGACCTAGCCCTCTATGAGAGAAGGAAAAATAAGAAAGTTCAAACATAAGCATGTGGGGTATCGTTTTAGACTACTTCATGGTCTGTGACATGAATATGACATTATTTCTGATTTTTGATCCTTTACTAGGGATCTAACCCACTATGGACCTCCAACAGAGGATGTAAAATGACCAGTTTCAAACATAAGCATGTTGGGTATCATTTTAGAGTACTTTCAAGATCAGTGATATGAACAGGACGCTATTTTGGATTCTTTACTAGGGATCTAGCCCTCCATGGACCCCTACCGGATGGTGTAAAATGACAAGTGTCCATTACAATTGTAGAAATGAACCATTTAAACTAAAGCACTCTAAGATGAGACTTTATCTGTCCGCAGAGGGGAAATTTGGCAACACATTTTAATATTTCAACCACTTGACGCAACTCTTCTTGTTTATGTTCCCCTACCTCATGAAGTAAATCATTCCATTTCTACATCACATTACATCCTGTATTAGGACGGCTTACGCTAATTCAGACTTTGTTTTCTTTAACTTAATTTCTAACAAACCATAAGCCAAGTAAAGGGACTAGGATGACACCAAAACAAGAACACAGGAGCAGGAGGAGGAGGAGGCCAATAACTGTATCTGATACAGATCTCCTGTTAAAAAAAACAAAAAAAAAACAATATGAATTCATTCAGATGGTCAATTATTAATAAAATTTTGCCCAGAGTAGCGTAGACTTACTTCATCTTTTAAAGCGGAAACAACAATTTATAAAAAAAAAAAAAAAAAAAAAAAAAAAAAACCAATCGGGAGTGGTTTCCCCTCAATTTTCTCGTATACTCAGATATGGGGTATGGATATCTGAGGAGTAAACCGCAAGACAATCATTATATTTTTATATTATGTACATTAAAGAACCATCAACAAAAAATCAAACCAAACTAATAATATATTGAACAATTATCATAAAAGTAAAGTTGAAATAATCGGACTCTGAAGCTGCATGAATAAAGGGTAAAGCACCACTACCGGTTAACGAAAATAGCCCAAAAGTCAAAAGAAATCTATGTTTTGTACCGAATACTTGTATGCAAAATTTAGTTGGCCTAAGTGAAAGCGTACGCAAGTTATTGTGTTTATACACACACACACAGACAGAATTCCAACCATCCACCCATCCTCTTCCACTTATCCGAGGTCGGGTCGCGGGGGCAGCAGCTTCAGCAGAGATGCCCAGACTTCCCTTTCCCTTCCCTCTCACTTCTTCTAGCTCTTCCGGGAGAATCCCAAGGCGTTCCCAGAGACATAGTCCCTCCAGCGTGTCCTGGGTCTTCCCCGGGACCTCCTCCCGGTTAGACGTGCCCGGAACACCTCACCAGGGAGGCGTCCAGGAGGCATCCTGATCAGATGCCCGAGCCACCTCATCTGACTCCTCTCGATGCGGAGGAGCAGCGGCTCTACTCTGAGCCCCTCCCGGATGACTGAGCTTCTCACCCTATCTTTAAGGGAGAGCCCAGACACCCTGCGGAGGAAACTCATTTCAGCCGCTTGTATTCACAATCTCGTTCTTTCGGTCACTACCCATAGTTCATGACCATAGGTGAGGGTAGGAGTGTAGATCGACTGGTAAATTGAGAGCTTTGCCTTACGGCTCAGCTCCTTTTTCACCACGACAGACCGATGCAGAGCCCTCATTACTGCGGACGCCGCACCAATCCGCCTGTCGATCTCACGCTCCATTCTTCCCTCACTCGTGAACAAGACCCTGAGATACTTGAACTCCTCCACTTCGGGCAGGATCTCGCTACCAACCCTGAGAGGGCACTCCACCCTTCTTCGGCTGAGGACCATGGTCTCGGATTTGGAGGTGCCGATTCCCATCCCAGCCGCTTCACACTCAGCTGCGATCCAATCCAGAGAGAGCTGAAGATCACGGCCTGATGAAGCAAACAGGACAACATCATCTGCAAAAAGCAGTGACCCAATCCTGAGTCCACCAAACCGGACCCCCTCAACGCCCCAGCTGCGCCTAGAAATTCTGCCCATAAAATTCAAAAATGGTATTTTCAGACTCAAATGGGGTCTAAAATTTTGAGATTTATCAAAATCTCGACACTGAATTTTTAGATAATTACAATTCTTTCCCTGTACTTTGTATTCAAGAAAGTAAAAAACACAAAACAATATAAATTCATTGAGCTGGTCAGGTATTAATAAAGTTTTGCCCAGAGTAGTGTAGACTTACTTCATCTTTTAAAGCAGAAACAACAAGTTTAAAAAATCATTACTGGTCTCCCCTCGACTTTCTCATATACTAAAATATGGAGATAGATATCTGAGGAGTAAACCACAAGACTTTGATTATATTTTTATATTATGTACATTAAAGAACCATCAACAACAAATCAAACCAAATTAATAATATATTGAACAGTTAATATAAAAGTAAAGTTGAATAAATCGGACTCTGCAGCTGCATGAATAAAAGGTAAAGTGCCACTTCCGGTTAGCGTAAAAGGCCCAAAAGTTGATAGAAATCTACGTTTTGTACCAAATACTTGTATGCAAAATTTGGTTGACCCAAGTGAAAGTGTCCTCAAGTTATTGTGTTTATACACACACACATAGACAGACAGAATTCCAAAAATGGTATTTTTGGGCTCAAGGGGGTCTAAAATTTTGAGATTTTTCAAAATCTTGACATCGAATTTTTACACAATTACAATTCTTTCCCTGTACTTTGTACACAAGTAAAAACTACAAAACAATATAAATTCATTGAGATGGTCAGGTATTAATAAGGTTTTGTCCAGAGTACTGTAGACTTACTTCATCTTTTAATGAAGAAACAACAATTTTAAAAAATCGGGAGTGGTCTCCCCTCGACTTTCTTGTATACTAAGATATGGGGTATGGATATTTTGGGAGTAAACCACAAGACAATGATTTTTATATTATGTACATTAAAGAACCATCAGCAACAACTCAAATTAATAATACATTGAACAAATATTATAAAAGTAAAGTTGAATAAATTGGACTCAGCAGTTGCAAGAATGAAAGGTAAAGTACCACTTCCGGTTAGCGGAAATTGCCCAAAAGTTCATAGAAATCTACGTTTTGTACCTAATACTCGTATGCAAAATTTGGTTGACCCAACTGAAAGCGTCCTCAAGTTATCGTGGTTACAAACACACAGAATTCCAAAAATGGTATCTTCAGACTCGGGGAGGTCTAAACCATGGTGATTCATCAAAATCTCGACATCGCATTTTTGGATTATTACAATACTTTCCCTATACTTTGTACATAAGAAAGAAAAAAACACAACACAATATAAATTCATTGAGATGGTCAGGTATTATTATAAAGTTTTGCCCGGAGTACTGTAGACTTACTTCATCTTTTAATGAAGAAACAACAATTAAAAAAAAAAAAAAAAAAAATCGGGATTGGTCTCCCCTCGACTTTCTCGTATACTAAGATATGGGATTTGGATATTTGGGGAGTAAACCACAAGACAATGATTACATTTTTATATTATGTACATTAAAGAACTATCAACAACAAATCAAATTAATAATATATTGCACAATTATTATAAAAGTTGAATAAAATCAGACTCTAGCTGCATGAATAAAAGGTAAAGTACGACTTCCGGTTAGCGGAAAGAGCCCAAAAGTTAATAGAAATCTACGTTTTTGTACCACATACTTTTATGCAAAACTTGCTTGACCTTCATGAAAACGTACTAGAGTTATTGTGTTTTCACACACACACACAATTCCAAAAATGGTATTTTCAGACTCAGGGAGATCTAAACTGTGGAGATTTATCAAAATCTCGACATCAAATTTATGTATGATTCCAATACTTTCCCTTTACTTCGTATACAAGAAAGTAAAAAACACAACACAATATGAATTCATTGAGATGGTCAGGTATTATTATAAAGTTGTGCCCAGAGTAGTGTAGACTTACTTCATCTTTTAAAGCGGAAACAACAATTTAAAAAAAAAGAGCCAAACACACACACACACAACGGACAAAATAAATAAATAAGACGCGTCATGTATGACAGCTGGGGAGGAAAATGAGAAATCACTCAATGTATCCTTGCAAAATGCAAATGTGATCTTTAAGAAAAGATCCTGAGATGGAAACACTTAAGATGCATCCACAGAGGTCACCTGCAATCTGAATGATCAATCAGCCAAGCATCAAGTGACTGACAGACAGACTGACTGACTCATGGGCAGAAACTATGAAACATTTGTGTGAAAAGAAACAAGAACAGTATGGGATATCACTGGTATACTGACTTATCCGTCCATTTTCCTAACCCTCTTATCCAGGATAGGGTTGCAGGGCAGCTGGAGCCTCTCCCAGCCTCACCGATGAAAACAAGAATGGTTGGACACTCAGCAGTGTGCTTGGCATCGGTGACAAGCTCTGGGAGTCTCTTGATGATGAACCTTCACATTGGAGCATTAATGAGCAGTCATGCGACTGTTGAGGAGAATCATTCTGAAGGGCTCACTTAGTTTAATGTACAGTAAATGTCTGAGGGCCATACCATCTTTAAAAGTCTAAGCACAAGTTGTCATTGTCACTGTGTCTGACATATGCGATGACATACCGTTTATATTAGGCACACACACACACAAAGGAAAGTGTAAGGTAAGGAGGAGTTGATGACAGTCCTTTCAGTGACCTCATTACCGAAGGCAGGAGATTCCCATCTTTGTGACAGGACTAATTTTGGGCACCCTTCCCTGGTTTACTTGCAAACACATACGAACACGGGCCAGCTCAAATACTTCAACGTGAAGCCTTTTAAATATGTGCCGAGAAAACAATTATGACGTTCTCAGCACACCATTTAAACCCGATAGGAAACCCAATAAACATAATAAATAACAACTGTACATCAATAGCGAACAATGCCTACCTCTGACTGCCCGGCCTGCTCTACACCACTGCCGGTTCCTACAGACCCACTTTTCTCTCAGATGAATAGTTTCTTATAGAATTATTGTAATTTTTTTATTTTTCTTTCAACAAGACTTAACTGTTAATCGCGGCACCTCGTCCTTCCTTCCGAGACAAAAGCAGCTTTTCATTGCCAAAGCGCAGCGGAGGAGAAGCGGCGGCGGTAACAGCAGCAGTAGAAGCAGCCTCGGACTCGCTTAGAGGCCGGAGCGCGGAGAAGCGAGCTGAGAGGACGACCGAAGATTAAGAGCAGCAGCCTGACCGCGGTACAGGAGCAAGGAGGCGACAGCAGGGAAAGCAGTAACTCATCATAGGTTTCTTACCAGTGGTAGTCTACCATTTAGTTTTCACCCACAACAAGCTCGGCCGCTGCTAAGTGTTATTATAATGACTATGCGGCTCTTAAGAGTTTTGTTTTGTGGTCTTCGAGTTTGGCTCTTCTCCCCTCTCACCGACGTAGGTTTAACATGCCGGCTCAGGATGACTGCGCTCGGTTTTCTTGGTTTTTGAGGTGGCGGTGGTTGTATTTTTTTTTCTTTTTAGGAAACCATTAACAACTGCAAAAAAAAAAAAAAAGCTCCTCTTGTATTGGCTTCTCTTTCCAGTTACGAGGAGGGGACCCCTGGCTTGCAAACGGGGAACTGCCGCCACTGTGCGGTGAGCGCTGCGAGGGAGGCGGGAGACACCGGCGGCCTAGTGAGCGCGGGCACGCTGTCCCGTGCACGCGCTTGTTTGACTTAAGTCTTGCGAGCTCAGGCACTTGGGGATTTCGAGTCTCAGTCACTCTTGAAAGGTTTTCCTTCTCCTTAGTATTTTAAAATTATAATATTTTAACGGTTTAAAGATAATAGTAAACTGGTCAAGTTTGGCAAAAGGTTTATTTATATCGAGGGTTTAGGAAACCTAGCGTTTTGAGCTTATCTGTGCAAATACAAATAGATTGGGGGGTCACATGGGTAACTTTTTCCTTTGCGCAGGTCTCATTTAAAATTGCTTGAATTGTGAATAATTATCTTGTTTATCAGAATTACCTATGAACGCTTTGAAATCACTTCAGTTTTACTGTGTGCCGTCTCCTGACTCACCTTTACGAAATAACGCCATATAGCATAGACAGTTTGACTTGACTTGATGTCTACTTTTACAGGAGGACACGATTCTTGGGGGGTTCAACCCCTATTGTGTCTATAAACACCCACAAAAACATTGTTTTTACTTCATTATCTATCTATCTATCTATCTATCTATCGACTATACTTCCTTTGAAGACTGGCATCTTTCAACATCTGCAATAAGATGCTGCAGATGTTCTATCAGACGGTTGTGGCGAGTGCCCTCTTCTACGCGGTGGGGTGCTGGGGAGGCAGCATTAAGAAGAGGGACGCCTCACGCCTGAACAAACTGGTGAGGAAGGCAGGCTCTATTGTAGGCACGGAGCTGGACAGTTTGACATCTGTGGCAGAGCGACGGGCGCTGAGCAGACTCCTGTCAATCATGGAGAATCCACCGCATCCACTAAATAGTATCATCTCCAGACAGAGGAGCAGCTTCAGCGGCAGACTGCTGTCACCGTCCTGCTCCACTGACAGATTGAGGAGATTGTTCCTCCATCACACCATGCGACTCTTCAGTTCCACCCGGGGGGGTAAACGTTAACATTATACAAAGTTATTGTCTGTTATACCTGCATTGTTATCACTCTTTAATTTGATATTGTTTTGTATCAGTATGCTGCTGCTGGAGTATGGGAATTTCCCCTTGGGATTAATAAAGTATCTATCTATCTATCTATCTATCTATCTATCTATCTATCTATCTATCGACTATACTTCCTTAGAAGGCTGGCGTCCTTCAACATCTGCAATAAGATGCTGCAGATGTTCTATCAGACGGTTGTGGCGAGCGCCCTCTTCTACGCGGTGGGGTGCTGGGGAGGCAGCATAAAGAAGAGGGACGCCTCACACCTGGACAAACTGGTGAGGAAGGCAGGCTCTATTGTAGTCACGGAGCTGGACAGTCTGACATCTGTGGCAGAGCGACGGGTGCTGAGCAGACTCCTGTCAATCATGGAGAATCCACTGCATCCACTGAACAGGATCATCTCCAGACAGAGGAGCAGCTTCAGTGACAGACTGCTGTCACCGTCCTGCTCCACTGACAGACTGAGGAGATCGCTCCTCCCCCAAACTGTGTGACTCTTCAATTCCACTCTGGGGGGGTAAACGTTAACATTATACAAAGTTACTGTCTGCTAAACCTGCATTGTTATGACTCTTTAATTTAATAATCTATCCTTAATAATAATATCCTTAATAAATCGTGGACACATTTTTACCCTCAAGAGCCTGAACTGAGTCACTTTGACCCAATGTCTCTGCAAATTCATTTATTCTTACTCTGTTTCATAAGAGAGGTGACATTCCACGTCCTAAGAGCCAGCTTCTGTAGCCAGGGATCGGACCGCCAAGGTCCCCGCCTTCGGCCACCACCCAACTCACACTGCACCCGACCTCCTTGGCCCCTCCCATAGGTGGTGAGCCCATGGGAAGGGGGACCCACGTTGCCTCTTCGGGCCGTGCCCGGCCGAGCCCCATGGGTGCAGGCCCGGCCACCAGGCGCTCGCCATCGAGCCCCACCTCCAGGCCTGGCTCCAGAGGGGGGCTCCGGTGACCCGCGTCTGGGCGAAGGAAAACGGCGTCCAAAGTTTTCATTCAGAGTAGAGCCGCTGCTCCTCCACATCGAGAGGAGTCAGATGAGGTGGCTCGGGCATCTGATCAGGATGCCTCCTGGACGCCTCCCTGGTGAGGTGTTCCAGGCATGTCTAACCGGGAGGAGGCCCAGGGGAAGACCCAGGACACGCTGGAGGGACTATGTCTCTTGGCTGGCCTGGGAACGCCTTGGGATTCCCCCGAAGAGCTAATAGAAGTGGCCGGGGAGAAGGAAGTCTGGGCATCTCTGCTTAAGCTGCTGCCCCCTCAACCCGACCTCGGATAAGCGGAAGAGAATGGATGGATGGATGAATGTTTTGTAAGAGAATTGCAAAATTTTGTGTATTTCATTGTTAGGTTTTCTGCATTAAGTGCACTTTTCAGACAATTGCTATTGAATGTTGATGTTACATAGTTTGATGTTAATCTCGAGTTGTTACGATACTACATCGTTATTATTATTCATGTTCAATAAAGGCTGGCTGGTTGCGTCGCAAGCAAGTAAGGCTCCTTGGTCGGACTGAGTGCGCCTGTACGGTGAGTGTCAAATGCACCAATGCCGAGAAAAAATAGGCCTTTTTTGCGCTGCAGCATCAGGCCCAATTTCGTCTTAATCCAGCCCTGGGCGCTATAAAGCAGCTCTGTTAGGGCAAATCTCCACAACAACACAGAAGAGTCGTCCTCTTTCATTTCTGAGCCATCAAATAAAACTCTGGAAGCTGATCCAACATACAGAATAAAATTCAGCATGTGTGAAAACACACAAATGGGTGTAAGCAGCACTAACCATACCACGCCACTGTGCTGCGCCTAATTCTGCGATTCCATATTGCACAAACAAATCAAAAACGAACAGTTTCCTAAATATGGATTTAGGAAAGAAAACAAAACCAGAAGTGCTTGGCTTATATAACCGGTAAAGAGGCCTCCTGACAAAAGCAAAGCACCCAGCAGAGCTTTACTTAGACTTCCGAAGATCAATCCTGGAGTTAGCAGCCACTGGGGCAATGTGGTGAAACTGGAGTGCAGGCTCATTAAAGAGGATGAAGAAAGACTTCTAGATGGGACACAAAGGCCCACCATGGGGTGGGCCAGGGCCGGCATTTCTTGGGGATGCAGTCTGTTCATCCATCCATCCATCCATTATCCAACCTGCTATATCCTAACTACAGGGTCACAGGGGTCTGCTGGAGCCAATCCCAGCCAACACAGGGCGCAAGGCAGGAAACAAATCCCAGGCAGGGTGCCAGCCCACCGCAATGCAGTCTGTTCTGTTCAGTGTTTTGAGATCTTTCTGTCAGATGTTTCTGTGGTGTACTGAAGTAGAACTGCAAGCAGTTCAGAAGTTTCAAAGGCTGTTATTGACAATGACATGAAGTTCATTGTGCAGAGTCCATATTTGCAGTGTTGGCCCTTCTGCCTTTTTCAAGACCTCCGCAATTCACACTGGCAGGCTGTCAATCAACTTCTGGGCCCAATCCTGACTGATGGCCACTGCCCATTCTTGCAGAAACAGAATTGGTGGCTTTTTGTTTGTCCACACGCCTCTTGACCACAAGTTCTCAAAGGGATTAAAGTCTGGAGATTTTTCTGGCCATGGACCCCAAATTTCAATGTTTTGTTCCCCAAGTCACTTACAGTACATCTGGAAAGTATTCACAGCACATCACTTTCTCCACATTTTGTTATGTTACAGCCTTATTCCAAAATGGATTCAATTCATTTTTTTCCTCAGAATTCTACACACAACACCCCATAATGACAACGTGAAAAAAGTTTACTTGAGATTTTTGCAAATTTATTAAAAACAAAAAAACTGAGAAATCCCATGTACATAAGTATTCACAGCCTTTGCTCAATACTTTGTCGATGCACCTTTGGCAGCAATTCCAGCCTCAAGTCTTGTTGAATATGATGCCACAAGCTTGGCACACCTATCCTTGGCCAGTGTCGCCCATTCCTCTTTGCAACACCTCTCAAGCTCCATCAGGTTGGATGGGAAGCGTCGGTGCACAGCCATTTTAAGATCTCTCCAGAGATGTTCAATCGGATTCAAGTCTGGGATCTGGCTGGGCCACTCAAGGACATTCACAGAGTTGTCCTGAAGCCACTCCTTTGATATCTTGGCTGTGTGCTTAGGGTCGTTGTCCTCCTGAAAGATGAACCGTCGCCCCAGTCTGAGGTCAAGAGCGCTCTGGAGCAGGTTTTCATCCAGGATGTCTCTGTACATTGCTGCAGTCATCTTTCCCTTTATCCTGACTAGTCTCCCAGTTCCCCACAGCATGATGCTGCCACCACCATGCTTCACTGTAGGGATGGTATTGGCCTGGTGATGAACGGTGCCTGGTTTCCTCCAAACGTGACGCCTGGCATTCACACCAAAGAGTTCAATCTTTGTCTCATCAGACCAGAGAATTTTCTTTCTCATGGTCTGAGAGTCCTTCAGGTGCCTTTTGACAAACTCCAGGTGGGCTGCCATGTGCCTTTTACTAAGGAGTGGCTTCCGTCTGGCCACTCTACCATACAGGCCTGATTGGTGGATTGCTGTAGAGATGGTTGTCCTTCTGGAAGGTTCTCCTCTCTCCACAGAGGACATCTGGAGCTCTGATAGAGTGACCATTGGGTTCTTGGTCACCTCCCTGACTAAGGCCCTTCTGCCCCGATCGCTCAGTTTAGATGGCCGGCCAGCTCTAGGAAGAGTCCTGGTGGTTTCGAACTTCTCCCACTTACGGATGATGGAGGCCACTGTGCTCATTGGAACCTTCAAAGCAGCAGAAATTTTTCTGTAACCTTCCCCAGATTTGTGCCTTGAGACAATCCTGTCTCGGAGGTCTACAGACAATTCCTTTGACTTCATGCTTGGTTTGTGCTCTGACATGAACTGTCAACTGTGGGACCTTCTACAGACAGGTGTGTGCCTTTCGACTGAATTTACCACAGGTGGACTCCAATGAAGCTGCAGAAACATCTCAAGGATGATCAGGGGAAACAGGAGGCACCTGAGCTCAATTTGGAGCTTCATGGCAAAGGCTGTGAATACTTATGGACATGTGCTTTCTCAATTTTTTAATTTTTAATAAATTTGCAAAAATCTCAAGTGAACGTTTTTCACGTTGTCATTATGGGGTGTTGTGTGTAGAATTCTGAGGAAAAAAATGAATTTAATCCATTTTGGAATAAGGCTGTAACATAACAAAATGTGGAGAAAGTGATGAAGCGCTGTGAATACTTTCCGGATGCACTGTAGTTGTCATTTTTGCCTTATGGCCTGATGCTCCATCATTGTTGGTCACCAAACTGTTCTTGGATGGTTGGGAGAAGTTGCTCTCGGAGGAGGTTTGGGTCCCATTCTTTATTCATGGCTGTGTTCTGAGCTGACATGAATAGTTTCAGGATGCTTTACTGCTTGCCTGACACAGGACTGATGGTAGCGCCGCTCACCTTTTCTTTTCTCCAGATGCCCCAAACAATCAGAAAGGGGATTCATCAGAGAAAATGACTTGATCCCAGCAGTCCTCAGCAGTCCAATCCCAGAATCTCAATCTGTCCCTGATGTTTTTATTATCTCTAGTAGGATTGACTACTGCAATGTGATATTCACTGATTGTTCAAACTGTTCTTCATACAGCTTCCAGTTAACCCAAAATGCGGCTGCAAGAATTATTACAAGAACAAGAAAATACAAACACATAACTCCAGTTCTTAAATCCTTACACTCGCTCCCGGTTAAGTTTAGGGTAGATTTCAAAATCCTCCTTTTCACATATAAAGCTTTAAATGGCTGAGGTCCGGCTTACTTGTCTGAACTTATCAAGACTTAGAGACCTGAGCGCATATTAAGATCTCAAGATGCCAGTCTGCTTAGGATTCCAAGGGTTAATAAAATGACAGTGGGAGGTCGTGCTTTTAGTTACAGGAACCCCTTAAACTGTGGACTGGTCTGCCTGCTACTATAAGAGATGCCCCTTCGGTCTCAGCTTTCTAAGACTCACGACTTCAGATTAGCACACCCTGACTAGAGCTGCTGATTGACAGTGCAGACTGCATCTTTGTTGTTAGTCCTTAGCACTAAAACATAACGAATATGATCGTTATAATTTGTTACTAACACTCACCTATTCTGATTCTCTTCTCAGGACTCACATGTGCCACTTGGTGCCCACTGCCCACCTGCCAAGTTGTTCTGCCTGCCTAAGGTAAAGTCATCTCTGATGGAGGATCGCAGGAGTCGTCGGGTAGAGGAGTCCTTTCATCAGATTGGCTGACCCAGCACTGACTCAGCTGTGGAATGGCCAGTAGGGGGAGGCGGCTTGATGGCCGAGGTCTCCAGAACTCTGGACAAATCAGAATCCTCTTACGTGATGTCATCTACTGTTGAATTCTGCTCCATACTTGTAATATTTCTATTGCACTATTATATTGTATTGAGGGTGACTTGTGTCCTGTTCTGTGTATTGTGTTGTATTGACCCCCTTTTGACACCCACTGCACACCCAACCTACCTGGAAAGGGGTCTCTCTATGAACTGCCTTTCCATTTTTTTCCCTACAAGGGTCGTTTCTTGTCTTCTTAGAGAGTCAAGGCTGGGGGGGGCTGTCAAAAGGCAGGGCCTGTTAAAGCCCACTGTGGCACTTCTTGTTTGATTTTGGGCTCTACAAAAAATTAATTGCATTGTATTGTATGTTTTTCTTGGCTTATTTGCTGCCCTTCTTGACACCTTCCAGGCCAACCTCCAAAAGTCTTCACCTCACTCCCATCTGCCTGCTACCATTCCTGAGCCAGCTCTGCCCTAGTGGTGCCCACAACTGAATCAACTTTAGGAGTCGGTCCTGGCGCTTGTTGGACTTTCTTGGGCGCCCTGAAGTCTTCTTCACCACTCTATTGCAACTCAATCAGGGTGACCTCCAGCCTTGTCCTCGTCGACACTCACACCTGTTAACGAGAGGATCACTGAAGTGACGTCAGCAGG